>NW_007377453.1:167081-175312 GCF_000475195.1 Diaphorina citri | reverse complement strand
ATGGATACAGTGGTCTGTCCAAAGTGCTCCCGGAAAGTGTACTGCTCCGTATAGAAAAATTCTCCAAAGTAACATATAGACGAAGTCCGCCGTAACCGGCTGAGGCGCGATGATTTTTTTCATTGCGCTGGTTCGAAGGTTACCGGATTGACGATTCCAAAAATCACTTCTCACAAATGGGAGGAAAACCGTTGTTCTATAGATAGAGAAATGTAATTGGAGTAGGTCGGACTCACCCCGACCCTATTCGGTCGTTATCCGCTTACGGGTCTAACAGGGTAGGCCTATTGTTGTTGGTGCTACAATTGTTTGTAGTCACTAGCTAACTCTTGACCATGGATGTAAGTTGCACATTATCGGTGACCGATGTTTTAGTTCCAGTTACAACTAGAGACTAAACGTTCCTCTCGTTTAGTCTCTAGTTGTGAGTTTGTTGTTTTAGATAAGCCATCACTTTCCAGCAAGCATTAAATACATTAGGAAGTATGAGTAAATTCATTCTTACACACATTTATAAATACGTTTTATTGAATACGTTTATAATTCATGCTTGTACTTCTTAGTTTATGATTTGTTGTATATTAGATAAGCATCACTTTCCACAAGCTTAAAAATACGAATTAGAAGTATGAGAAATCGATTGCTATACTCGGAGCGAGGAGTTTAATTAAAAAAAAAAAATACGTTATTAGAATACGATATTATAGTGGTCATGCTGTATTCACTTTAACCAGGAAATCAGTTACTCATTGTACAACGGGCACAAAGATGATCACCTTGAACAGAAACGATACTTCTACAGTAACCAGCCATGCTCCTTGACGTATCACTTCCTGAGCGCCTCGTGCTTGAGGAGTGAGAATTTCAAATCAAAAAACAAACAAGTTGTACAACTCATGATGCGGTTTGTACTTGTTACATGTGGGCGGGCTTCGTCTAGGCTGCGAACACTAATGGGAAAGTCGCCCATCTCGGCTCAAAGTCACCCATTGAGACACCTGGGTGGTGCGAACAAGATTGAAAGTACATAAAAAGTGCGATTTGATGAACACAGGCCGAGTTCTCTTTTGAATCACTTGATTTAAAGAGCATATTAGCTAAGTATTTAGCTGACAGAGACATAAAATCCTCAAGCCAGAGTGCAGCGGCTTCAAAACCGTTTCAATAGACGCAATGCGACGGTCAACATCAGGACAACATGAGGCAAAATGCAAGATTTGATATGATCTTGCTAGTTACATCAGTGATCAGTGTAATTCAGCTTTATACCACGTTGAACGCATCAGTATCCGATGAGCCAAGGAAGTTCAACGTTGAGTATGGTCAGCTTTTGGACGGTTTATAGTGTTTGGCATTTTTTCGTATTCTTGGCAGGATTGCACTGAACTTTGTGAGAATTGTACTGAGGGCAAAGTGAGTTCAGCATAGCCATATTGAAAGCAAATCTTCCCAATGAAGAGACTTACCGATGAAAGCAAAATTCAGAGCCTACATTTCTACATAGAGCAGACAAAGTTGTAACTTATCTATCCTGTGTTAGTAGGACGGGGAGTGTTAGAGTTTACACTACACTGTAGCTGTGGAACACTAATGGGAAAGTCGCCCATCTCGGCTCAAAGTCACCCATTGAGACACCTGGGTGGTGCGAACAAGATTGAAAGTACATAAAAGGTGCGATTTGATTAACACAGGCCGAGTTCTCTTTTGAATCACTTGATTTAAAGAGCGTATTAGCTATTTAGCTGACAGAGACATAAAATCCTCAAGCCAGAGTGCAGCGGCTTCAAACCGTTTCAATAGACGCAATGCGACGGTCAACATCAGGACAACATGAGGCAAAATGCAAGATTTGATATGATCTTGCTAGTTGCATCAGTGATCAGTGTAATTCAGCTTTTATACTACGTTGAGTATGGTCAGCTTTTGGACGGTTCATAGCGTTTGACATTTCGTATTCTTGGCTGGATTGCACTGAACTTTGTGAGAATTGTGCAGAGGGCAAAGTGAGTTCAGAATAGCCATATTGAAAGCAAATCTTCCCAATAGAGAGACTTACCGATGAAAGCGAAATTTAGAGCCTAGATCTCTACATAGAACAGACAAAGTTGTAACTTATCTATCCTGTGTTAGTAGGACGGGGAGTGTTAGAGTTTACACTACACTGTATAGACATAACCAAAGGTCATCTCGATTACCTAACGATTAGGTATAATAAATTATGTAAATGCCTTGTGAAGTGAGCAAAATCAACCTGACCATTTCGTCTTAATTGAATCAAATGAGCTATTGAAAATTAAGAGTTCCACCATTTACAAGTTAGAAATGCCTTGTGAAGTGAGCAAAATCAACCTGACCATTTCGTCTTAATTGAATCAAATGAGCTATTGAAAATTAAGAGTTCCACCATTTAGAAGTTAGAACCCATTTAGAATTTGGATCACACTTCGTGAGCAAAATATGGCTAACAATAGAATATTAATGTAGTAAATGAAACTTTGGAGTACAATGTGCAATAATTAACGTACCTCCTAATACCGTCCTATTATAACACTGTATAGATAACAGGTACCAGTAATGCAATATGTACTGGTACTACTAAAGTCTGGTGTTAAACCATTTATATTTTGATGAGATGGTTGAAAAAATCTTAACTAGTGTACTAAGCTTTAGAGGGCTGTACTGAACCTAGTTTTCATATCACGACTACCTACACCATAAAAGAAGTTTATAGTACCTATAGCCCCCGAACCTTCTTAACGTACCAGCCTAAAATTAGGTATGTAGGTAGATTATGTAGAAGTACCATTTTTCATTCGGACGGGCGTTCCGAAAACACTAATGCGGTTCGGCCATTAGGGCCAAACCTACCTTTTGTTTTGCAAAATTTATCTATCCTTTTTTCTTCTTTTTCTCCTCCTCCCACCTTCATCTCCTGCTTTTCTTTTTCTCATCCTTCTTCTCTGTTTCTTTTTGTGGTGGTTCATTAATTGCTTCTTCTTTTCAAGATTTTCCTCAGGGATCCACCCCATTTTACCATTAGCATTTCGCATTCATTTTCAGCTATAGCACAGAACAAGTTCATGATATCCCGTAAAACAAAAGAAGCTACACGCTAGAACACGCCCTCATATTCGCTTGAAAACCTGCTAATGGGGAAGAGAAAGAAGAGGAGGAGGAGGAGGAGGAGGAGAAGAAGAAGAAGAAGAGTAGGAGTAGAAGGAAATCTAAGAGAAGGAGGAGGAGAAGAATGATTAGAAAAGATAACGCGGCCTAATGACAGCATAGGCATCTTTTGTCTCCACACCGTCCCATTATAACCATCGCTTCCTGTAAAGTTTTAGCGCAAACTTTGGCGCTTCCTCGAAAATGAACCCTTGCATGTGTTTGGAGAAGAACTGTAAGAGGAGGAGGAGGAGGAGGAGGAGGAGAAGAATGTAGGAAAAGTAAGAGGAGAAGGAGAAGAGAAGGAACTGTAAGAGAAGGAGGAGGAGAAGAAGTAGGAGAAAAAAGAAAATATTTCGCCGCTTTTAATATACGCTCTCTTTTTTCTGGAAAAACCAAAAAGTCCATAAATTTCTCCTCACTCTTCCTCCCCCTCTCGAAAAAGTTAAAGAGGAGAAGATGAGAGAAAGAAGAAGTAGAAAAAAGAACCTTTTTCTATAAATTTTAAATTTGCTTGACAATTTTTTTAATTTCACTTTTTTATAAAATAATATAGGGAAATTTTCACACGATTTAACTTCGAAATTCTTCGTTACCTCACGCCCGCCTAGCCCTTCTTATTCCGGATTGGGCGCTCTCTGGTTTGGTGCGAAATCTATAATGGATTTTTAATAAACTTTTTTTCCCCATTTTTCAACCATTTTTTTTTTCTCTCCTTTGAAGGTTCGACCGCCCTTTCCCTTCCATTTCTCCCCACCTCTCCCACCCTTGGCTGCCCTAGAAAACGCTCCGAGAACAACTGAACCGAAAGGTAATTCAGCCATTCACCTAGAACGGAGGGAAAAATATTCACAAAGTTAGCTTTTCTATTGGAAAAAAAAAAATCCCCCAACACCTCATTAGGTTTAATAGATTTCTTTTTTTTTTCAGTTCGAGAAAAATAATTTCCAAAGAAGAATAAACGTAAAAAAAAGTCGATCACCCAAAGAGTACTTAGAGATAACAGAAGCACCTATTAGTAGTTTGTTCGTATTTGTACAGAAGTAGGTAGGTAGGTACTGTTATTCAATAACCATCAAATCATCGCAAGTAAATAATAAACATACCTATAATATAATACCTAATTCCAATAGAAAACTGGTCATGATAAGAAATAAAGTACGAAGAAGTGGCACTCACTCTCCTTTGGACATTTCGGCGGCCATCAAATCAAAAACGCTCAAACCGAACCAAGCGGCAAAACCCTATTCCCAAAATGCCCTAAAAACATCCCGTACCCCACACCTCTGCTCCTTAATACTCCTTAACTAAGCTCAACTCCATATTATTAATTAGATTCATATTAGACACCCAAATTAGATAATGGCTTACCTTATTTTAAAGAATAAAATAAGGTAAGCCTCAACTCCATACACAAAAAAGTCCACTCAGAGGGTTAGGTGTAGGGGCGAACAGCCCCAAAGGATGGGTTAAACTTCTACGAATCTTACTCCTTAACTATCCGGATCACGCAGCCTGCAACAACCGAGGCAATCTGAGGGAGACCATTAAACCGTTCGGAATATCCAAAATAGAAAATAGAGCCGTCAGTGAAGCCCAAATTCCATCGTTTGAAATACTTTCACACTCGCTTTTATTTCCTATAAAAATCAGTGGGAGGGGGAAAGGGAGCGAGAGGGGAGAAATAAAGGAGAAGGACGAAGAAAGGGAGGGGGAAAGAGGGATGGATAGGGAAGAAGAGGAGGAGACGAGGAAGTTGAGGAGAGGGGAGGAGAAAGATGGTTGGGGAGGGAGAGAATGAAAGAAATGGGTAGAAAGGGAGGGAATGGAAGGAGTGAGAAGAAGGGAGGAGGAGTAGGAAGGAAGACAGAGAGAGACGGGAATGTGAGGGAGGGAAAAATGTTCCAAGAATATAAGAAAATAATAAAATTTTATCACCTAATCGTGTAAAATGTGAACCCTTAAAAAAAAAAAAAAAAAAAAAAAAAAAAAAAACCTCTTAAAAAAAGCCTTAAAGTAGGCTTGAAGGTCAATACTTCAATAGTAAAGTTTTTGCCGTACCTATCATGATAATCAAAGTATACAGGTACTATAGAAATAAAGTACTCAGTTGACTTCATTTAGATAGTACCTTTAATTCATTTGTCAGTTTTGTTTCGCCGCAAATTGCGAACCACCCAACTTGACAGTTGTAACTTATTGGTAAAAGTCGTCAGTGCACCGATTATTCTGTCTTTTGAGTGTCCTAACTTTCACCGATCTTTCTTGGACACCAGAAGAGCTCACATAGATGACTCAAAACTTCAAAAAATATCTACATTATCTACTCTAAATAGTAGATATAACTTCAGAACTCATCCTCTCCATTAGATATTCAGTATGTCAGACGACCCAAACATATTTCAGAGTCACCACAACTAGATTCATCCAGACCAGAGGTATATTATTATAAATAAATTAGACAACATTGATTGAATTAGTCCTTTTGTATTACTGCTTTTTATTTCGTAGGGACTCCTTTCGAAACAATTTCGGTTAGAAGTAATTTATGTTTGGTGAACCAAATGTGGGATCACGATGTTGGAAAGATTTCACTGTGTTATATTGTGTGCAATGCTCATGGTCCCTGAGATTGGTCAGTTTTGATTTCTCAATTTTTAGCCTAAAGGTCCATTTTGTAGCCTGGAAATTGAGAAATCATAGCTGCTTTGAATATTTCAAATGACGATGGTGCTTTTGAAATGCCTTGTTTTTCTTTCGCACCGTAGCACGTCCAACAATCGGCGGTATGTTGGCTCGGGCTCAGTGCGGTTATAAGCGTCCCGACCTTAAAACTAAGTAAGGCCCAATTTGAACTTCAAAATCTCCATTTCTTTGGGTCCCTACATTCGGGGCCTCTACCCTCCTTTGTTTTCGGGTGAACAAGAATCCAAAGTGACTACAATCAGATGACGTTAAGTATCCCCTCGGGCTTCTAACAGTGAAACGATGATGGTCTTTTTATCTCCAGAATATATACTTTTTTCGTTATTTTATTATCTTTTCTGTACTATTTGAGCTGTTTTTATCGAGATAATAGTTATTATTTTGACAATTCTGGAGACGAAGAAGAAAGGAGAAATTTGGGAAAGATGTAATTACCCTAATGTAGGGTACTCCCTACTCACGCTCGGGTTCCAAAGTGACTACAATCAGATGACGTTAAGTATCCCCTCGGGCTTCTAACAGTGAAACGATGATGGTCTTTTTATCTCCAGAATATACACTTTTTTCGTTATTTTATTATCTTTTTGTACTATTTGAGCTGTTTTTATCGAGATAATAGTTATTATTTTGACAATTCTGGGGAGAAGAAAGGAGAAATTCGGGAAAGATGTAATTACCCTAATGTAGGGTACTCACTACTCACGCTCCGGTGTTTGAGCGTCTGAGAGCGAATTCCGTGATTCCAATTCACAATTTTGGAGGAAAAAAAGGATTTTACATCATTTCCATTCCTGATTACTACTCCTGAAAGTGTTGGCGTTTGAGGTATCTTAGTATCCTCCTTTTGATTCATCAGTTGAGCTCCTCCCGATTGTCAGATCTATGAAGTCCTGTAGATTTGGATTCGATTTAATGTCTTCCTGAATAGAATTAATCAATTTTATTACAGCTGTGACCTTGTTCTTAACTAAGTTGCACATTGAGCTCTGCCACAGTCGAGCAGCACAGACAGCCGGGACGTATGTGGTTTCCGTTCTTCCGTACTGTAAAGACTGAAGTCGGAAGCTCTTTCCGCCACTTACACTCCGTGACAGACTTTGGTCAGAGAGTCAGAGCGTGAGTGATTGGTCTAATGTAGGTACTTCACTTTCGGAATTTCCAGTAACAGATACTCTTATTGGGGAAAAGCGATTGTAACCCCAGCATTATACCTACAGAGCCTTCTACCACATTACCTACATAAATAATTATTACCCATGCACAAGCCTTGTGTTCTTGTGCATGAAAATTACAAAAACATTTCAAATATGTAAATCACACGGTACGTTAAGCGTCTAAGCGTTTGGAACGAAAATTCCAAGTGTTAGCGCTTATTAAAACGAAAACATTGAAGATCATACAAGAAAATGGTGGTTTTAACTTCGAAAATTTCAGTTTTAACAAAGGACCCAACAATTTTCAATGATAACACAGATATTATGATAATAATTGGTACATTACCCATAATCTTACAACGAGGCAGGCTCGTATTGAACAGTAATCAGTAATCATACAACAAAATACAAAAATAATAAATAGGGAACATGTGATTATATTCAAAGTCGTTAGTTTTGTAGACCTGGGGTACCGGATCATCTATATTGACTACCCCCATGTCTGCAACTCCATCTATTGTAGAGCTCAATCCTCAACAGCAGAGGGAAGTTTGAAATAACTATAATTATCAATTATTTAGAATCTATAGTCTATCACTATAAACATTGCTTTTATTATTAAAAGTATCTTTATCATTTTATTAGGATGGATTTTAATCTTAACATACAGATTATACTGGATGGATCCTAGTGGATTTCATTTCGAATCTTGCACAACTAAAGGTATATTCCATATTGACTTAAGTCAGGTTCAATTTGGATCTCTAATGACAGTTTGCAGACCCGGTAACCCTCATACTCATGTATTGGCCAAGATCCCAGCAGATTTAAACTCAATTGGACAAATCCATCTCAATCGGAACTAAACTTTTTGTTCAAAGACTGGTTGACACTGTATGGTTACCTAGTAAAGTAGCAATATTAGATTCTCGCTAGAAGTGGATTTTATCCGAAATAAATAAGGTTCGTTCTCAGAACGGCTGGCTTCCTCCTATCCTGTGCTCCTTCTCTCTTTGCTATCGTAACGATAAGACCTATAGCAGTTACACTGCTCTCCATCAATCCTCTTGAAATAATCATAATCTTCAATGGATCAATTCCATCAATAGCATGTCTATTTCTGTCTTCATCATGACGGTCATCAAACAAAAAGCTGCTGAAAAAAAAAAAAAAAAAAAAAAAAAAAAAAACGTTGGAGAAAAAAACAAC
>NW_007377453.1:146553-167058 GCF_000475195.1 Diaphorina citri | reverse complement strand
GTTGTTTTTTTCTCCAACGTTTTTTTTTTTTTTTTTTTTTTTTTTTTTTTCAGCAGCTTTTTGTTTGATGACCGTCATGATGAAGACAGAAATAGACATGCTATTGATGGAATTGATCCATTGAAGATTATGATTATTTCAAGAGGATTGATGGAGAGCAGTGTAACTGCTATAGGTCTTATCGTTACGATAGCAAAGAGAGAAGGAGCACAGGATAGGAGGAAGCCAGCCGTTCTGAGAACGAACCTTATTTATTTCGGATAAAATCCACTTCTAGCGAGAATCTAATATTGCTACTTTACTAGGTAACACTTTTACTGACGAATATACATAACATACTTACCTGCCTGAACTTTTACTGACGAATATACATAAAATACCTACCTGCCTGAACTTTTACCTAATACACAAGTACCTACATACCTTATAGTTATACGTAATTATAATCACAATGAACAATGAAATTACCAAGATATCTGGCTCGATACATACCTCTGGTACATGAAGTGCGTCATATGCAAAGCTATTCATGTTCACCCGACAAAAGTGGTTTCCATATGTGAGTACCTATTGGAGTGATAAATTGAAATTCTGCTCCCAAACACACACACATTGAAAATGATGTTTCAGTTTCACGCTCATGAAGTCTTGCACAAACTTCGTACAGGAAAGATAGCGTTATTACCTCGCACTTTATCATTGGAGGCAAGAGTTGAGTGTGAAAAATTAATCTAGATTTTTTTCATTACGTAGCACAAATTTTCGAGAAATTTTAAAATATAATAAGGTGAACTTCGGTGAAGTTATGCGCGGCGCGAGGTTTTATCAGGAGATTATGCTGGTCGTTCAGCGAACTGTAAGAAGTAGGAACTCACTCGGAGAAAGAGACCGTCCGCAGCCCCCAAAGGCCAGAAGTTCGTCTGGAGCCCATATTTCCTGAGAGGTTTGATAGAGGGAGGTGTAACTGCTAAGGTCTTATCGTACCGAAAGCGAAGAGAGAAGAAACATAGGATAGGAGAAGGCCAGCCGTTCCGAGAACGAACCTTATCTGTTTAGAAAAAAATTCCCCGGGAAGAAATCCAAAGCGCTCACAAGAAGTTACAAAGGCAGGCGCTCTACCTTCCAAGCTAACTAGTAACCAGGCTAAAAGGAACGAACCTTATCTGTTTAGAATAAAGTTCTCCCCGGATGGGAATCAAAAGCTCTTGCAAGGCAGAACTATAGCTAGCTACCTTCCAAGCTAACTAGACTGGCTGTTGAGTTCCCCCGCTGAAGAGCGAGGGATAATCCTTTATGTGAGGAATGCAGCAGCCCTTCTGTCTCCCGTAGATTCTATCAGACGCTTTCCGATGTCTTTCATGAACTCCTTCGTATCGTCTTCGTACTGACTAGATTCTGGTCTGCCGTATTATGATGGATCAACTGCCGCTGCAAATATAACAAAAAGCTATGGGGGTACGAAGAGGATGTAACCTGCGAATGCGGCAGTGAGCAGACGCACAACCAACCAACCAACCAACCAACTTTTGGTACTTGGCTCTTCATTTGATTTGGATCAAGTTGCTTAGGATCTCTACTGGCTTCACACAACGGGTTCATCTCATTAGTACGGAATTGTTATTTTTTTTCGTAAGCGCAAGGGGAACACACAATAGTGAATAATGTTCCCGTACGATCAAATCTAGACTACTCGGTATGATACATTATGTGTTTGTATTGTGCTATTAGGTGTTAGTGAGCGAACCATAATCAAATTAAATCAGATGACCGAGAGGAAGGCGGCTTTTGAAGAAACAGCTCGGGATTATCCGGAATATCTACACAGAATAGGGCAGGACAGGATCTATAGCCACTAGCTATCCTCGTTGGCTTGGAGCGTTAGCGATAGCTCAAAGAAAGGGCTTAAAGACTGCTATCGAACCAGTGCTATTCAAAAATTGTAGTCATAAAAACAAAAATTAGAAAAATATATATGTGGGTAGGTGGGCCAATAAATGGTACGTTTTTTAAGTGGGCGAATAAATGGTACACTTACCCTATGTACTGGTATTACTAAAGTCTGGTGTTATACCAGTTATCTATTGATGAGATGGTTGAAAAAAAAATTGTACTAAGCTTTAGAGTTAAAAGGCTATATAGGGCTATACTGAACCTAGTTTTCATATCACGACTACCTACACCATAAAAGAAGTTTAGTATAGCCCCCGCACCTTCTTAACGTACCAGCCCAAAATTAGGTATGTAGGTAGATATGTATAAGTACCATTTTTCATTCGGACGGGCGTTCCGAAAACACTAATGTGGTTCGGCCATTAGGGCCGAACCTACCTTTTGTTTTGCAAAATTTATTTATCCTTTTTTCTTCTTTTTCTCCTCCTCCCACCTTCATCTCCTGCTTTTCTTTTTCTCATCCTTCTTCTCTGTTTCTTTTTGTGGTGGTTCATTAATTGCTTCTTCTTTTCAAGATTTTCCTCAGGGATCCACCCCATTTTACCATTAGCATTTCGCATTCATTTTCAGCTATAGCACAGCACAAGTTCCTGATATCCCGTAAAACAAAAGAAGCTACACGCTAGGACACGCCCTAATATTCGCTTGAAAACCTGCTAATGGGGAAGAGAAAGAAGAGGAGGAGGAGGAGGAGGAGGAGGAGAAGAAGGAAATCTAAGAGAAGGAGGAGGAGGAGAAGGAAATCTAAGAGAAGGAGGGGGAGAAGAAGAAAGAGTAGGAAGAAGAGTAAAAAGAGGAGAAGGATAAGAGAAGGAACTGTAAGAGAAGGAGGAGGAGGAGGAGGAGGAGGAGGAGGAGAAGAATGTATGAGAAAAAAGAAAATATTTCGCCGCTTTTAATATACGCTCTCTTTTTTCTGGAAAAACCAAAAAGTCCATAAATTTTTCCACACTCTTCCTCCCCCTCTCGAAAAAGTTAAAGAGGAGAAGATGAGAAAGGAGGAGTAGAAAAAAAGAACCTTTTTCTATAAATTTTAAATTTGCTTGACAATTTTTTTAATTTCACTTTTTTATAAAATAATATAGGGAAATTTTCACACGATTTAACTTCGAAATTCTTCGTTACCTCACGCCCGCTAGCCCTTCTTATTCCGGATTGGGCGCTCTCTGGTTTGGTGCAAAATCTATAATGGATTTTTAATAAACTTTTTCTCCCCATTTTTCAACCATTTTTTTTTTTAAATTTTCCCATTTTTTCTCTCCTTTGAAGGTTCGACCGCCCTTTCCCTCCCATTTCTCGCCACCTCTCCCACCCTTGGCTGCCCTAGAAAACGCTCCGAGAACAACTGAACCGAAAGGTAATTCAGCCATTCACCTAGAACGGAGGGAAAAATATTCACAAAGTTAGTTTTTCTATTGGGGAAAAAAAATCCCCCAACACCTCATTAGGTTTAATAGATTTTTTTTTTTTTTTGGGGGGGGCATTTCCTTCTAGCTAGAGGGTATTTTTGTTTAGGGGGGTCATTTTATTTTTCCAAGGGTCATTTTTCCAGTAAAATGTTATGGACGAGATGACCCTCTGGATTCGGGAAGATAACGAAATGACAAAGGTCAATGATTGAAGTATGTATTTTCGGTATTGTGGAAATAGCCAGCTACGGTGCTACGTTGAATGCACCAGTTCTCCATGGATCATTGATGTTAAGCAACGGTTTGCGTGCTAGGTATCCGGAAACTTGACCAACTGGACAGTCGCATGCTGCTGGCTCTTCGTGGCCTCACTCTTCTGTGCCCTCTGATGAGTTCAGGGATGAAGGAAATGTACAAAAGACTATCAATCTAGATCAATTCCAGCACTGATCCATTTTTTCTCCACAGTGACCTGTTTTTTCTGGGTCACACTGTATACATGTCCATAACATGTTTCTGCTGAATTCACGAGAAAAATTCTCGCCTCTCTGTCTTGTATTTTCCTTCTCCTCCTCTTCCTTCTCCTCCTCTTCCTTCTCCTTCTCCTCCTCTTCCTTTTCTTCTTCGTCATTTTCCACTCTTTCTTATTATTGCCTTCTTTTTCTCGGTAAGAAAGGTAGATTATTACCTACGAGAGAGAAAAAATAGACTTTCTGCTTCTAGGTATTAGTTTTCTCTTTTTAGTTCCTGTCTCTCTCTCTCTACCTCTCTCTCTCTCTTTCTTTCTCTATGAAAAGTAATTGATTGTGTAGTTGTGACAGATTTCCGATTTCCAGCTTTTCTCGATAGAGCTTTTTTTTCTGGATTTAGCTTTTTTTCGCTTTCCTCTTTGCAAATAGACTCAGAATCCTCATAGTCGCCTTTGGTTGAGTCTGAGATTCCCATGGTAAATATACTAATAAAAAAAGTAAAAGTTACGATAAGGCCTCAACAGTTACATAATGTCAGCATTTACTTTCAAAGAGGATAGAAATTTTAGAAGACAGCTTCTAGGAAAAACTAACAATTATTCACATCCGTTCCTGTTTAGGTACTTACTTACTTGAGATTATGAGGCGCTGGGAAACTGTACGATCAAATTTACCTGAAACAAATAATGGAACATAATGACTCATTAATACACTGACTAATTAAACTTATATGTAGGTATAGGTACATTTTCTAAATAATATAAAATGAGTCATTAAAAAATACCAAACAAATGCTAGATTTTAAAATGAATGCCACACGGAGCGGCGTAAGGACACCACAAAAGGCTTCTGTATAAAAAGCATTCGAGTACAAATCTATTCGTCAGAAAAACTATTCGTTTGAACGAGTTGAATGATTCACTACCCCTTGTGTTCTTGTGCATGAAAATTACAAAAACATTTCAAATATGTAAATCACACGGTACGTTAAGCGTCTAAGCGTTTGGAACGAAAATTTCAAGTGTTAGCGCTTATTAAAACGAAAACATTCAAGATCATACAAGAAAATGGTGGTTTTAACTTCGAAAATTTCAGTTTTAACAAAGGACCCAACAATTTTCAATGGTAACATAGATATTATGATAATAATTGGTACATTACCCATAATCTTACAACGGGGCAGGCTCGTATTGAACAGTAATCAGTAATCACACAACAACAAAATACAAAAATAATAAATAGGGAACATAAGATTATATTCAAAGTCGTTAGTTTTGTAGACCTGGGGTACCGGATCATCTATATTGACTACCCCCATGTCTGCAACTCCATCTATTGTAGACCTCAATCCTCAACAGCAGAGGGAAGTTGAAATAACTATAATTATCAATTATTTAGAATCTATAGTCTATCACTATAAACATTGCTTTTACTATTAAAAGTATCTTTATCATTTTATTAGGATGGATTTTAGGTAATCTTAACGATAAGCTTATACATGTCGATAATTACATGTTTCATTGCGAAGAGGTCCAGTGTTGTCAGTTGGGACAAAACATGCAACACCGCCGCCGCGGAGTCTGTAATTAAAAATTTCGGGTGTTTTTCCTTCTAGTTGTTCGTGACGATGAGAAATTATCGGGTACTTTCAACAGAGTAGTGGTAGTACAGTAGAAAGTAGAAGTTGTACCAATAGAGACTAGAACTAGTGTTGGTACTAACAGAAAGGTTCGGTAACGAATAGGTGTTCTCAAACTGAAGAAATTACAAAGGAAGAAAATCCGTAGAACTCTCTTCGGCGTGAAGGACCTGGTATACCACTGTTATAAAATGCCTGATTCGAATTCAAGAAAAAAAAAGGAGAGCTCCGCTCCTTGGAATGATCCTAGTGGATTTCATTTCGAATCTTGCACAACTAAAGGTATATTCCATATTGACTTAAGTCAGGTTCAATTTGGATCTCTAATGATAGTTTGCAGACCCGGTAACCCTCATACTCATGTATTGGCCAAGATCCCAGCAGATTTAAACCAATCTCAATTGGACAAATCCATCTCAATCGGAACTAAACTTTTTGTTCAAAGACTGGTTGACACTGTATATCTGTGCACCAGCAACCCAAACCAAGAATATATTTATCGAATTAAACTTAATGATACACATTCGATCTCAAATCCTCTGCATTGGGCATAATTATTAGACATTTGTTCTGAAACCAGACAGGAGAGACCACCAGAGACCCTCGAGGCAGATTTTAAAACAAAAACCAAGCAACCACACAATTCTGAAGATATCCAGAAGAAATCAGATGAAATACATGTTTTTAATGATAAAAGAAATCGTAAATAGTATGTATTTCCAATTCTACGGGTGCTCAGAACGGTAGGCGTGAATGAAAACCAATATGTTCTGAATTGAAAACGTTTAATTTCGGACCAGATGTTTTCTGGAAGAACCTAAGGGCTTAGAGAAGAGTCCCTTTGAGGAGAATCTGAAGATGTTTTTGCTGTTCGATTGTGCTGATCATCTTTTTAATATCATTTGATTTGATAAAATTTTGGATTTTGGATAGGTTAAGTCAAGAGTAATGAAAGTGTGGACATATAATTATATAGACATACAAAGTTGCCCATACATTTTGTAGAATCCAAGAATTATTGGATTCTAGGTATAGACCTATCTATGTACATTATTGTACATCTTTACAGTAAGTTTAGTAGGAATCATTGAAAACTACATTATTAAGTTGGTCAGTTTCATCAATGGTCTCATTGAATGGGAGATAGTATCCTTGATTCAACAAATTCGTTATCAAAAAGTAGTTCAACACAATAAAATTGAAAATAATTTAAAACAAATTCTTCTTCTTCAATCTTCAAAATTGAAATGAATTCTCATAGAACAAAATCTAATTTGAGTAAATAACAATAAAAAAATAAACCGTCAGTTCAGCAATTTTGTGGCGGGCCACAATATTCGTGAATTGCCGAATTCTTCTGTGATTCCGGAATTTACCGGAATTTGAAAGCTCAGTTTCCTGCCTTATGCCAAACTCTTCGATCAAAGAAATTCAAATTCTTCACTAGAGCTCCAAGAAAGTTCAATACGTAATGAAATTCACCGAAATTCCGAATCCTATTGTAATTTCTCTCATTATTGGATTTCTCTCAATGTCCATCGGTCCGAATTGTTCGCCATTCCATCTGATCTAGATTCAGATATCAATCCTGCGGGGGATTGTGATTCTCATGTCAATAATTTTGAAGGAAGCGGAGAAAGGTTCTGAGCCCGTCATTAGAGGCGAGATTATTCATTACTATTGTGCAGAGGATTCTAGTGCTGGTGTCTGCAAGTTGATTACCATCAGGTACCAGCAAGTGTGGTGGTGCATTGGCCAAGTCTTGGATGGATATTAAAGTAGAAACACACTTCGTTCGTCACGTGACCTCATGGGGAGTCAGAAGCATGTAGCTCTGAACAGGTAGTTCATGGTTCTTTGTGTGTGTGTGTGTGGGGGGGGGGGGGTCAGAACAGGAACAGAAAGAACGGGTAGTTCAAAGTTTTCTCAGGTGGGGGGTGGGTGGGGGGGGGGGGATCAGAACAGGAACAGAAAGAACGGGTAGTTCAAAGTTTTCTCATAATACTATAGGTAGGTATTTCGTTCACCCGGTACACTTACCCGTACCCTACCGTACCCACAGCTACACTACTATCACGTCACGTGAGCTCACGATGACCGGTTCTACGTACCGGGACGACCTGGACGGCCATATGGCCAACCAAGGGAAACCAAGGAAGGACTTCCAGCCAAAGGCCAAGCAGCCCTTCTGTCTCCCGTAGATTCTATCAGACGCTTTCCGATGTCTTTCATGAACTCCTTCGTATCGTCTTCGTACTGACTAGATTCTGGTCTGCCGTATTATGATGGATCAACTGCCGCTGCAAATATAACAAAAAGCTATGGGGGTACGAAGAGGATGTAACCTGCGAATGCGGCAGTGAGCAGACGCACAACCAACCAACCAACCAACCAACTTTTGGTACTTGGCTCTTCATTTGATTTGGATCAAGTTGCTTAGGATCTCTACTGGCTTCACACAACGGGTTCATCTCATTAGTACGGAATTGTTATTTTTTTTCGTAAGCGCAAGGGGAACACACAATAGTGAATAATGTTCCCGTACGATCAAATCTAGACTACTCGGTATGATACATTATGTGTTTGTATTGTGCTATTAGGTGTTAGCGAGCGAACTATAATCAAATTAAATCAGATGACCGAGAGGAAGGCGGCTTTTGAAGAAACAGCTCGGGATTATCCGGAATATCTACGTACGTAATACGTAGAATAGTGCTTTATTTAGACTGTCAGCTTAGAACAAGTTACTTACTTTCCGTGTCCTCTTCTTTCTCATCAAATCTTTCTTCCCCAGTAATTTGAGACGTATAAATTGCCCTCTCATTTGCCGCAAGGAGATCTGCGTGAGTGCATGTCGTCTCCATTTGGCCGCATACCA
Source organism: Diaphorina citri (assembly GCF_000475195.1). Lineage (NCBI taxonomy): Eukaryota > Metazoa > Arthropoda > Insecta > Hemiptera > Psyllidae > Diaphorina > Diaphorina citri. Next base: position 158,712 of record NW_007377453.1, on the reverse strand, counting down.
GGAGATCCAAATCAAATGAAGAGCCAAGTACCAAAAGTTGGTTGGTTGGTTGGTTGGTTGTGCGTCTGCTCACTGCCGCATTCGCAGGTTACATCCTCTTCGTACCCCCATAGCTTTTTGTTATATTTGCAGCGGCAGTTGATCCATCATAATACGGCAGACCAGAATCTAGTCAGTACGAAGACGATACGAAGGAGTTCATGAAAGACATCGGAAAGCGTCTGATAGAATCTACGGGAGACAGAAGGGCTGCTGCATTCCTCACATAAAGGATTATCCCTCGCTCTTCAGCGGGGGAACTCAACAGCCAGTCTAGTTAGCTTGGAAGGTAGCTAGCTATAGTTCTGCCTTGCAAGAGCTTTTGATTCCCATCCGGGGAGAACTTTATTCTAAACAGATAAGGTTCGTTCCTTTTAGCCTGGTTACTAGTTAGCTTGGAAGGTAGAGCGCCTGCCTTTGTAACTTCTTGTGAGCGCTTTGGATTTCTTCCCGGGGAATTTTTTTCTAAACAGATAAGGTTCGTTCTCGGAACGGCTGGCCTTCTCCTATCCTATGTTTCTTCTCTCTTCGCTTTCGGTACGATAAGACCTTAGCAGTTACACCTCCCTCTATCAAACCTCTCAGGAAATATGGGCTCCAGACGAACTTCTGGCCTTTGGGGGCTGCGGACGGTCTCTTTCTCCGAGTGAGTTCCTACTTCTTACAGTTCGCTGAACGACCAGCATAATCTCCTGATAAAACCTCGCGCCGCGCATAACTTCACCGAAGTTCACCTTATTATATTTTAAAATTTCTCGAAAATTTGTGCTACGTAATGAAAAAAATCCAGATTAATTTTTCACACTCAACTCTTGCCTCCAATGATACCTAAAGTGCGAGGTAATAACGCTATCTTTCCTGTACGAAGTTTGTGCAAGACTTTATGAGCGTGAAACTGAAACATCATTTTCAAAACCTCGCGCCGCGCATAACTTCACCGAAGTTCACCTTATTATATTTTAAAATTTCTCGAAAATTTGTGCTACGTAATGAAAAAAATCTAGATTAATTTTTCACACTCAACTCTTGCCTCCAATGATAAAGTGCGAGGTAATAACGCTATCTTTCCTGTACGAAGTTTGTGCAAGACTTCATGAGCGTGAAACTGAAACATCATTTTCAATGTGTGTGTGTTTGGGAGCAGAATTTCAATTTATCACTCCAATAGGTACTCACATATGGAAACCACTTTTGTCGGGTGAACATGAATAGCTTTGCATATGACGCACTTCATGTACCAGAGGTATGTATCGAGCCAGATATCTTGGTAATTTCATTGTTCATTGTGATTATAAATTACGTATAACCATAAGGTATGTAGGTACTTGTGCATTAGGTAAAAGTTCAGGCAGGTAGGTATTTTATGTATAGGTATTCGTCAGTAAAAGTTCAGGCAGGTAAGTATTTTATGTATATTCGTCAGTAAAAGTGTCACCTAGGAATAGCTTTGCATATGACGCACTTCATGTACCAGAGGTATGTATCGAGCCAGATATCTTGGTAATTTCATTGTTCATTGTGATTATAATTACGTATAACTATAAGGTATGTAGGTACTTGTGTATTAGGTAAAAGTTCAGGCAGGTAGGTATTTTATGTATATTCGTCAGTAAAAGTTCAGGCAGGTAAGTATGTTATGTATATTCGTCAGTAAAAGTGTTACCTAGTAGTGCATGTCGTCTCCATTTGGCCGCATACCAGGAGATCCAAATCAAATGAAGAGCCAAGTACCAAAAGTTGGTTGGTTGGTTGGTTGGTTGTGCGTCTGCTCACTGCCGCATTCGCAGGTTACATCCTCTTCGTACCCCCATAGCTTTTTGTTATATTTGCAGCGGCAGTTGATCCATCATAATACGGCAGACCAGAATCTAGTCAGTACGAAGACGATACGAAGGAGTTCATGAAAGACATCGGAAAGCGTCTGATAGAATCTACGGGAGACAGAAGGGCTGCTGCATTCCTCACATAAAGGATTATCCCTCGCTCTTCAGCGGGGGAACTCAACAGCCAGTCTAGTTAGCTTGGAAGGTAGCTAGCTATAGTTCTGCCTTGCAAGAGCTTTTGATTCCCATCCGGGGAGAACTTTATTCTAAACAGATAAGGTTCGTTCCTTTTAGCCTGGTTACTAGTTAGCTTGGAAGGTAGAGCGCCTGCCTTTGTAACTTCTTGTGAGCGCTTTGGATTTCTTCCCGGGGAATTTTTTTCTAAACAGATAAGGTTCGTTCTCGGAACGGCTGGCCTTCTCCTATCCTATGTTTCTTCTCTCTTCGCTTTCGGTACGATAAGACCTTAGCAGTTACACCTCCCTCTATCAAACCTCTCAGGAAATATGGGCTCCAGACGAACTTCTGGCCTTTGGGGGCTGCGGACGGTCTCTTTCTCCGAGTGAGTTCCTACTTCTTACAGTTCGCTGAACGACCAGCATAATCTCCTGATAAAACCTCGCGCCGCGCATAACTTCACCGAAGTTCACCTTATTATATTTTAAAATTTCTCGAAAATTTGTGCTACGTAATGAAAAAAATCTAGATTAATTTTTCACACTCAACTCTTGCCTCCAATGATAAAGTGCGAGGTAATAACGCTATCTTTCCTGTACGAAGTTTGTGCAAGACTTCATGAGCGTGAAACTGAAACATCATTTTCAATGTGTGTGTGTTTGGGAGCAGAATTTCAATTTATCACTCCAATAGGTACTCACATATGGAAACCACTTTTGTCGGGTGAACATGAATAGCTTTGCATATGACGCACTTCATGTACCAGAGGTATGTATCGAGCCAGATATCTTGGTAATTTCATTGTTCATTGTGATTATAATTACGTATAACTATAAGGTATGTAGGTACTTGTGTATTAGGTAAAAGTTCAGGCAGGTAGGTATTTTATGTATATTCGTCAGTAAAAGTTCAGGCAGGTAAGTATGTTATGTATATTCGTCAGTAAAAGTGTTACCTAGTAAAGTAGCAATATTAGATTCTCGCTAGAAGTGGATTTTATCCGAAATAAATAAGGTTCGTTCTCAGAACGGCTGGCTTCCTCCTATCCTGTGCTCCTTCTCTCTTTGCTATCGTAACGATAAGACCTATAGCAGTTACACTGCTCTCCATCAATCCTCTTGAAATAATCATAATCTTCAATGGATCAATTCCATCGTGGGTGTGTGTGTGGGGGGGGGGGATCAGAACAGGAACAGAAAGAACGGGTAGTTCAAAGTTTTCTCATAATATTGTAGGTAGGTAATTTCCTTCAAGACAGCTACACTAGTTTCATGTCACGTGAGGTCACGGTGGCCGGTTCTACGTACCGGGACGACCTGGATGGCCATATGGCCAACCAAGGGAAACCAAGGAAGGACTTCCAGCCAAAGGCCATCACCCCCCCATTGACACCCCCCTCGCTACAACAACAAAAACAGTAACAACAACAACAACAACAAACCAACCAACCAACCAACCAACCAACTTTTGGTACTTGGCTCTTCATTTGATTTGGATCAAGTTGCTTAGAATCTCTACTGGGCTTCACACAACGGGTTCATCTCATTAGTACGGAATTGTTATTTTTTTCGTAAGCGCAAGGGGAACACACAATAGTGAATAATGTTCCCGTACGATCAAATCTAGACTACTCGGTATGATACATTATGTGTTTGTATTGTGCTATTAGGTGTTAGCGAGCGAACTATAATCAAATTAAATCAGATGACCGAGAGGAAGGCGGCTTTTGAAGAAACAGCTCGGGATTATCCGGAATATCTACGTACGTAATACGTAGAATAGTGCTTTATTTAGACTGTCAGCTTAGAACAAGTTACTTACTTTCCGTGTCCTCTTCTTTCTCATCAAATCTTTCTTCCCCAGTAATTTGAGACGTATAAATTGCCCTCTCATTTGCCGCAAGGAGATCTGCGTGAGTGCATGTCGTCTCCATTTGGCCGCATACCAGGAGATCCAAATCAAATGAAGAGCCAAGTACCAAAAGTTGGTTGCGCCGTGGAATGAGAGAGAGAGAGAGAGAGAGAGAGAGAGAGAGAGAGAGAGAGATAAGTTATATCCATACACATACACAACATGTAAAGTATCTTCATAATTTGGCATTTTTGGCACAAGGCAACACAAATTGTCGTCTTATTAGTAAAACCACTTTACCAGGTCCGCCTTAACAATAAAGCTTGATGTGAAGATTCACTTACTCGCAGGGTCCCAGGTCTACAATCTCATAAACATTTGTCTCTGAACGTTCTCGGATACAGTGTCCAAACAGTCTCCTAACGTTCTCAGAGAGAAACACTTTAGCATGAGATTGAAGACATGGCTCGTAATAACAGTTTGATCAAAGTCTTTCAGTAATCATTTCTCAAGGTCAAGTTGAAAGTTTATGTTGGATTAAAATTTTGCACGGGTTGCTCTCTCGAAATTAAAACTGGAGGGAGTTTTGTATATTCGCCATTTTCCTTCCAAAATAATCCGTTTTCAGAATAAAATAAGTTACCAACTGTTTCGAAATGAAATGGAGATAGGAAATACCTATTAGTGGGTGTGCCAAAATATCCTTGGAATTATGACGATAGAGAGAGAGACAGAGAGAGAGAGAGAGAGAGAGAGAGAGAGAGAGAGAGAGAGAGAGAGAAAGAGAGAGAGAGAGAGAACACAAATTCTTAAACAATTTTGTATGTGTCAAAAGTACCAAATTAGTGTGTGTGCCAAAAGTACCTACCTTGTTGACGCACTTCAATTACAGGGAAAAAAGTACCAATATTGCCAAAATAAAGAGCATTGTGACATGCCCATTGTTGCCAAACGTCCGCCATCACGCCAAAGCAAATGATGCACTCAGACCCTAATGACAAAATAATAAACTTGCACACAAATTTTACACCTACTCACCAAGATAATCATGCTGAATATTGTGGCCTCTTGCCAGACAACATCCTTAGGGCCGGCCACAGGGGGGCCTCAGGCTGTCACATCAGCCCCCTAGGCCGAGCTCATCAAGGGCCTGGAACCAACAGTTCTCTAGTCCAAAAAGGGGAATAAAACCTTTGATAGTACCCTACCTATTATTAGTTCTTTTTCCAAGAGGTTTGATAGAGGGAACGGTAACGGAGGACTAATAGTCCAGAAATCGAAGAGAGAAGGAAGACAAGATCAGAGAAAGCCAGCCGTTCCGAGGACGAACCTCATCTGTTTTTATAAGTCCGGCCTGGGTGGGAATCGAACCTCATCTGGCTCCTAATATTCTTTAAAAAATTGTCGCTAGGAAGGACCCATTATTGGAACCCCAGGACCTAATAATAACGCTGTGACCGGCCCTGTTCTTAATTTTCATATCAAAGTCTCGATTTTGATATCAAAGTGGTCTGGGCGCGAGATTTTTAGCATATTTATCGTCACGGATCTTACTAATCGGTGTTTATGAAGTCTTCACCAGTCCCTTATGGGGGTCGTCAGTGCTCCGTGTTATGATTACGTAGACATGATTATGTATTTTGAACATAATACATATAAATAACATATATTTTAGACATAGAGTAAGTACATATTTTAAACATATGCTATAAATATTATATTATTTTAGACATAAACTTAAAGACATTAGCATATTATTTAGATGTCTAACATAGGTATTACATAATATTCATATTTTAGACATTTAAATATGTATGAAGTTTTCTGTCTTCGGACTCTGCTAATATTAGCGCATACATAACTTTGGTCTGAAAAATATCAGAAATAAGTGGGCTTGAGACCAGAGTTGTACACTGCTTAAGGTGTGCTTAAGATTGACTTTATTCATCAATATGTCATCGACGTTACGCGACGTCATGTCATCGACTGGAACGCCTAACTGAAGTTGGTAATATCTTGAAGGAAGACTCAGTAACTTTGTGAAGTTCCATAACAATAGATGTAAAAGAAATAACTTAAAAGAACTGTAAAAGAAATAACTGGGTTAACCGAGTGAAGAGTGTATAAGTTATTTCTTTTACATCTATTGAAGTTGGTAAGCAAGAACTCCCTGGTAAGGCATGGTAAAATATCTTTAAGATTCACAGCGCAGCTGCGCAGAGCAGTGAAAGAAAAATCAGTGGTTGGGTGGAAGAGCTCCTCCAGGAGAACCCCTAGGAAAAAATCTGAACTTGAGAAGCCCAGTAGTTATTTAGTTCCCATTTCCAAGATCTTTCTGAGAAAGCCTCTCCTCTGTTGACAATCTTGACAATATTGACCAGTTGGACCACCACCCTAGTACGATAAACGACAACATTAATACTCCTAGTAGTTCTGGTCCTATCCTCTGAGACACTATAAACCACATGTATACTAAACAGGTGTTCTGAACGTATATCTGAAGACCTGGTGTTGTATATCTGTGAAACATATAAAAGTTTTAAATAGAATCAATGTGATTTCAAAACATATTTTATGGTTAATCGATTTTGAATAGTGAATGGCTGATATAGGGTGCGACAAAAGACAGAGTCGGTCCCAAATGGTCAAATTGTGTTCTGGTCGAACTTATTGGTTCGAAGCAGTAAGATAGGATTTTAACCGAATTTATGCACGATGTACACATACACTTACACTTACATCCATGGCCACGCATACCCTAGTAGGTATTTGGCCTCGCCAAATTTTTGCCTTATGGCTGATATAGGGTGCGACAAAAGACAGAGTCGGTCCCAAATGGTCAAATTGTGTTCTGGTCGAACTTATTGGTTCGAAGCAGTAAAATAGGATTTTAACCGAATTTATGCACGATGTAGGAACATATTTTCAATTCAGACTGAAGGAGATTCCAATGTATCAGAATGATCTTTAACCTGTCTCGGTAGCGTAGTGGTCAAGACGCTTCCCTGGTAAACAGGAGGGCGTGGGTTTGATCCCAGCCGAGGCATGGAATTTTATCCTCATTTATTTGAGATTTTGACCACATAATAATGGAGCTCTAAGGGTTAAGTGGTAGAAAACGCCTCCGGCGTTAACCTCGCCTAGTGGTTACCTTCCACTCAAGAGTCTATTATTATTATCTTTCGGTCCTACGTGTGAGCCTTTATTTGGCTCACAAATTCGGGTGTAAATTTCTGCTATCCAATTCCTTGTTTTCATTGACAAACTTGGGCAAATTAAATTCGTCTGTATTGCCGATTTACATGATGATGTGTGGTTTTTATGGATATTAAAGTGTATGATAATCTTCAAATTAGAGATCATTAGTGATTTTTCGAAGGCTTTTCGTTACCCTGTAACATTTGGGTCCATCAAGATAGTATTTAAGATCCATTTGGACGATACTGTCAAGTAATTAATGTACTTTTTCGTATACAAATCGATTTGATTTCATATCAATTGAATATTGAATTTATTTTAATGATCATTTCGAATTTCAAACCTTTTTTTTCCATAGAGGTACAATTCTATTTTTTCCATACAAGTTTTATACGGCGATTATGTTTATATCTTGTCTGCTATCATGTTGTATATTATACAATTCTATGCTTGGATAATATGTTAATATTGGACAATTATTCTAATGTTTTCACATGCCTCTATTTTTTCCATACAAGTTTTATACGGCGATTATGTTTATATCTTGTCTGCTATCATGTTGTATATTATACAATTCTATGCTTGGACAATATGTTAATATTGGACAATTATTCTAATGTTTTCACATGCGGGGAATGGGACGAAATTCAAGATCTGTATCACTTGAATGGTAGCTTTTATTTTACGAACTGACAGCTTGCTACCAGGATGTTTTGCTGAAACCTTGGCGAAAAAAATTGAATTTGCATGTTTCGATACATTTTTATTATTCTTATTTTTAATGAGTTACCTGACGATGGTAAAAAAAAATAATAATTAATAACGTAAACACATAAATATAGATAGGTGCAAATAGCAGGAGCATACAATGTAATTGATAAACTCAAAGATCTGTATCACTTGAATGGTAGCTTTTATTTTACGAACTGACAGCTTGCTACCAGGATGTTTTGCTGAAACCTTGGCGAAAAAAAAATTGAATTTGCATGTTTCGATACATTTTTATTATTCTTATTTTTAATGAGTTACCTGACGATGGTAAAAAAATAATAATTAATAACGTAAACACATAAATATAGATAGGTGCAAATAGCAGGAACATAGATTCTAATTGATAAACTCATTGACATTGAAATTATTCAACAATCACTCAGTATTTACAAATCACATTGTAATCTCTTGAATGTTAGCATAATTATGGCAAAAGACATTTTTGGATTACTAAAAAGCCCATTAACACCACCATGGAGTTGTGGAAAAACTCTTAAAGCATCAAGCATCCTATATTTCGTAGCCTCATAAGTTAGAAATGCGCTGTTAAAAGCATCAAAAGTGATTATGCTAAACAAGAAACTGGCAAAAGACATTTTTGGATTACTAAAAAGCCCATTAACACCACCATGGAGTTGTGGAAAAACTCTTAAAGCATCAAGCATCCTATAATTCGTAGCCTCATAAGTTAGAAATGCGCTGTTAAAAGCATCAAAAGTGATTATGCTAAACAAGAAACAAGAAGTATAATCTGAGTTCGGATTATTAAGTTTCTATTGGGTACTTATAAACTCGCTTCAATAAAGCTTAAATTGTATTCTCCTAAGCTTGATACAAGTTGATAACAGATCATTTTGAGGTACCAGTTTCATCCCATTGATGAGATAAATGACCCAAATGAAATTGTTTTTCAATTCACTTGGTGTTGTAGTTGTTGTTGTTGTTGTTGTTGTTGTTGTTGTTGTTGTTGTTGTTGGTGGTATTGGGTACTTATAAACTCGCTTCAATAAAGCTTAAATTGTATTCTCCTAAGCTTGATACAAGTTGATAACAGATCATTTTGAGGTAGGTACCAGTTTCATCCCATTGATGAGATAAATGACCCAAATGAAATTGTTTTTCAATTCACTTTGTTGTTGTTGTTGTTGTTGTTGTTGTTGTTGTTGTTGTTGTTGTTGTTGTTGTTGTTGTTGTTGTTGTTGTTGTTGTTGTTGTTGTTGTTGTGGGTGTTGTTGTTGTTTTTGCTGTTGTTGTTTTTATGACTATTATTATCATCACTTGTTTCAATTCACTTGTTCCTTCTTCTTTTTTTTATCGCCATGTTGCCATTAATAAATTCTTTTCTATGAGCTGTTGCCATTTTCATGTATTTTTTCTTCTCCTCCTCATTCTTCTTTGTTCTTATTCTACTTCTTTTTCTTGTTCTTATTTTTCTTCTTCGTCCTCCTCCTCCTCCTCTTCTTCTTCTTCTTCTTCTCAAAATGATGAGGAGGAGACATTTAATGGGGGCATTTTTATGGCATCTATTTCTTCTATTTTTTTGCTTTTTTTTATTTGGATTTTATTGTTTTTATTATTGTTTATGTTCTAGATTCTTACTACCAGTACTCCTGCAATTGTTGGGAGTGATAAAATTTAATATGCTCCTTCTTCTTTCTCTTTCCCACCCTTTCTCTTTCTCTCTCTCTCTCTTTCCGGTATTGTTCATCTCTTTGTTTTTATGACGTGTGTTCATGGCACTTTTTATACTTTCTTCTGGCAGAGTTTCACATTCTTCACCTATAAATTTCTTGTTTAATTGGGAACGGGTCTATTCGATTGACTGTTTTAAATTGAAGGTGTGAAGTCATTTCTTTTGCTGTATTGTGAAGTTATTTCTTACGCTGTAAAGTTATTTCAATGTTGTTTCTTTTCACTACTTTATCTTTACCTACATTTCATATTGTGCTTTTGTGTCTGTAGGTGTAGGGATATGGTCTAATGGTGGAATGTTTGTTTTTCAAGATATCGAGGACCGGTTCAATTATTTGTTCATTTGCGTTCGTGTTCAAATAATTATTTTCGTTAAAGTCGACAATATTATCTCATATACTCTCATAGGCGGTTCTTGCCTAAATTTTTGGGGGGGGCTTGATTTTGAAGGACATCTTCAAACTTTTGATTTAGCTTTATGTAAGAAATCTGGTGTGAACATCACACGACTTTCCTTATCCTATTGACATACCGTTCCCGAGATATTCTTAAACTAGACCGAAAACCGCCAAAAAGCGGTAAAATGCCGCCAACCAATGCACCGATCTTGACCAAAAGTTTCGTGTCGCATCCTTGTCACATTTGACAGCTACATACCAAATTTCAAGTCGCTAGCTCTTATCGTTCTCGAGATATATATTTTGTTTACAGACAGACAGACACACACGGGCCAATGGCTGAAACTTTGGATTTAGGCTCTAGGGACCTCAAAACGTGTTCTGACACTAAAAACTGACCATCGAAAATTTGACCCGATTACATTACTTTCCTTCCTATAGAATAAGGAAAGGGTCCTTCCATCTGTTCTTCGGTCTTCCTCTCGGCCGCCGTCCTTCTGGTTGGTGTTCCCATATACTTCTGATGTTTGGTTATGCAGGATGCATATAAATAATATATATTTTAGACATAGAGTAAGTACATATTTTAAACATATGCTATTAATATTATATGTATTTTAGACATAAACTTAAAGACATTAGCATATTTAGATGTCTAACATAATACATAATATTCATATTTTAGACATTTAAATATGTATGACGTTTTCTGTCTTCGGACTCTGCTAATATTAGCGCATAACTTTGGTCTGAAAAATATCAGAAATAAGTGGGCTTGAGACCAGAGTTGTACACTGCTTAAGGTGTGCTTAAGATTGACTTTATTCATCAATATGTCATCGACGTTACGCGACGTCATGTCATCGACGTTACACGACGTCGATCAACATCGACTGGAACCCCTAACTGAAGTTGGTAAGCAAGAACTCCCTGGTAAGGCATGGTAAAATATCTTAAAGATTCACAGCGCAGAGCAGCGAAAGAAAAATCAGTGGTTGGGTGGAAGAGCTCCTCCAGGATAACTCCTAGGAAAAAAAAAATCTGAACTTGAGAAGCCCAGTAGTTATTTAGTTCCCATTTCCAAGATCTTTCTGAGAAAGCCTCTCCTCTGTTGACAATCTTGACAATATTGACCAGTTGGACCACCACCCTAGTACGATAAACGACAACATTAATACTCCTAGTAGTTCTGGTCCTATCCTCTGAGACACTATAAACCACATGTATACTAAACAGGTGTTCTGAACGTATATCTGAAGACCTGGTGTTGTATATCTGTGAAACATATAAAAGTTTTAAATAGAATCAATGTGATTTCAAAACATATTTTATGGTTAATCGATTTTGAATAGTGAATGGCTGATAGTCAAATATGATGACAAACAGAAAGTTCCTCTCATCAAAGAAATCAAAGGCTTACTTGAAGGAATGAATTTAGTACAGGTAAGTAGCAAACTTGACCAGTGTAACCTACTATGCCTCAATTTTGAAATCAATTTGACTGTAGTTGAATTTGACTGTACCTATTGAAATAAATTTTTGAAATCAATCTTTTAAGTTGAAAAATAAATCAATCTTGATCGACTTTTTTAAGTGCCCTCGATTCAATATCCTTTCTGCTTTTGATTGTTTGAAGTGCTGCTTCCTTGCTTCAGATACTTGAAAAAATGTCAAGGAAACAAAGAGGGGAGAGGTCAAATAAAGTTGTTTTACTTGTCCATTCGCATTCAAGTGGTCGAAAATTTGTTCTTGTCCAAACTTTTTCTGTAGTATCAAAAAAAAATCTTCTTCCATGGCTCCTGTGGCAGGATTCTCACTTTTGTGAATTCTTTTATGAGTAGTATGCTGTGTCGTTTTGGGCGTTTTGGCAACCCAAACTTTGGGCAGTTCATTAATAAATTTTATTGATTGCTCCTCTTGGAGGTTTTACCTTCCATTATCGACACCTACATTAACCCCACCCAGAACGATTGGAGCCGGGAAAAGCCACCAGCTCGCGATTGCCCAGATGCTCACCCATCCAGATACCAACCCTTTATCTGTTCAGTTTCCATGATAGAAATTTTATCAAAATAGTGTTTTCATTTTGGTTTCTGTGTGGAAGTTTCTCTGTGGAAGTAGTTTCAGCCATTGGTCCGTGTGTGTGTCTGTGTGTCTGTCCGTCTGTAAACAAAATATCTCGAGAACGGTAAGAGCTAGAGACTTGAAAA
>NW_007377453.1:140734-146543 GCF_000475195.1 Diaphorina citri | reverse complement strand
TCGAGAACGGTAAGAGCTAGAGACTTGAAATTTGGTATGTAGATGTCAAATGTGACAAGGATGCGACACGAAACCATAATGACAGCCCTGAACCTGCATTTGACGCAAGAAAGGTAGCGCAAAACCGTGAAATGGTCGCTGGTGTAGGGTTTTTCACTGAGGTATTTATTTTAACAGATTATTTAGGTTCCATGCTTCCATATTTATGTGTCCTCAAATGAGTAAAAAGGGTTTATTGTAGGTATATGTGGGTTCAGCTGAAATTTGGCAGCGTTTGGAGCCACCTGGACAATAAATTAGTTTCTAATTTAACAATATCTCGGGAACGGTATGAGCTAGAGACTTTAAATTTGGTATGTAGTTCACAAATGTGACAAGGATGTCAACTCAAAACGTTTGGTTGAGATAGGTGCTGCGGTTGGCGGTATTTTGACCGTTTCTTGGCGGTTTTCGACCGTTACGTTTGGTTGAGATAGGTGCTGCGGTTGGCGGTATTTTGACCGTTTTTTGGCGGTTTTCGACCGTTTTTTGGTGGTTTTCAGCTATACCGACTAAACGGTTAGAGATATTATAAAATTTTAGGGAACAATTAGGATAAGGAAAGTCGTGTGATGTTCACACCAGATTTTTTCCCTTTACTGTAGGCCAGGCTCCGAAAATTTGGAGCATCCCCCCCCCTCGACAAAATCCTAGATACGCCCCTGCATGAAAGTAAGTTCATAGGTCGTCGCGACAAATTTCAAGATCATATTGTATTGGGAATAAAGGGAGAACGGGCTCTAGTCTTGATTTTAAATCATTACCTACATGAAAATAAAATCGAAAAATCAAATCAAGAATAATAATAAACATTGGGAATAAAGGGAGAACGGGCTCTAGTCTTGATTTTAAATCATTACTTGAAAGTAAAATCGAAAAATCAAATCAATAATAATAATAAACTGCAGGAGCGTGCGGGTTCAATCCCAGCCAAGGCATGGAATTTCATCTTTATTTCTTTGAGAAGACGAAATAGCACTTCATCGTTAAACACCTCTAATAATGAGGGGTTAGGAGATAGAGTCTGGCTGAGGGACTATAAACAGAGAGTAGATAAGCGTCTAGCTAGGGGACTATAAACACTCTTTGAGAAGACGAAATAGCACTTCATCGTTAAACACCTCTAATAATGAGGGGTTAGGAGATAGAGTCTGGCTGAGGGACTATAAACTATAAACAGAGAGTAGATCAGCGTCTAGCTAGGGGACTATAAACAGGGAGTAGACTAGTCCAAATTTCCTTATGTTATATCTATATCTAGGCTTGCCAAATATCCAAAATGTACGATTAGGTAGGTACATAGGTACTGATCGAATAAACAACGGGCTAATTAATTCCCGGAGGTACGGGCCTAGCTTGTTTTTGCGAACAAAGTAATAATAAAATACCCCAAAGAAAATTGTGGTACACGGGTCAAAAACCCATCAGTCCTTTGTTTTTGCAAACAAATGGAGCCCATTTGTTGGAAATAAATTTTTGAAATCAATCTTTTAAGTTGAAAAATAAATCAATCTTGATCGACTTTTTTAAGTGCCCTCGATTCAATATCCTTTTTACGTTTCTGCTTTTGATTGTTTGAACTGCTGCTTCCTTGCTTCAGATACTTGAAAAAATGTCAAGGAAACAAAGAGGGGAGAGGTCAAATAAAGTTGTCTTACTTGTCCATTCGCATTCAAGTGGTCGAAAATTTGTTCTTGTCCAAACTTTTTCTGTAGTATCAAAAAAAAAAAATCTTCCATTGCTCCTGTGGCAGGATTCTCACTTTTGTGAATTCTTTTATGAGTAGTATGCTGTTTCGTTTTGGGCGTTTTGGCAACCCAAACTTTGGGCATTTCATTAATAAATTTTATTGATTGTTCCTCTCGGAGGTTTTTTTTTATATTTGTATTTATTAAAGTGTGCTAACATTGTCCCTCTCGGAGGTTTTACCTTCCATTATCGACACCTACATTAACCCCACCCAGAACGATTGGAGCCGGGAAAAGCCACCAGCTCGCGATTGCCCAGATGCTCACCCATCCAGATACCAACCATGACTGGATTTAAGTTTAAGACGTTAGACTTAGAAATCCTGTCAAAATCAAGCCCCTGGATGTAAGCTTGCGTGCTAACTGGGATGTAACGTTGCGCAGCTCCCTTGTTTCGTGAACTATTGAGAACTACACGTAATTAACCCCACCCAGAACGATTGGAGCCGGGAAAAGCCACCAGCTCGCGATTGCCCAGATGCTCACCCATCCAGATACCAACCATATGCCATATGTAACCCTTGTTTCGTGAACTATTGAGAACTACACGTGTATTAATGTAAATGAGTTTACCTACAGGCAGAGAACATATCAGTTTGCTTCTTTTTCTTCAGCTTTGTTTCGTGAACCATTGAGAACTTCTTAAAACCCGAATAAACTGCCCGTAGTCAGAGGTTTAACAAGGAAAAACACGAGTATTGGCGATAAGCGGCACAAATCACACAAGACAAACAAAAATAATTGATGAAAAATGGAAACCATAAAAACAGTGTTTTTTTTTTTTCGCACAGCTTGGGTTCGACTTGGGAAATTAATAAAATACAGAAATTGCATTTGGAGTCCAGAGGTTTCCTCTCAGAATGCACCCTGGTTTGTTCGGTGTCAGTGGACTCTATCTCTATTGATAGATTGATACAGGAGATAAAATTTTTGCACCGCTAACTTACGTGACGATAACCGAAACGTAAGACGTAAGTTGACCCATCGAATAACGTCAAAGAGTTCAGTTAACGTAATTCTGATTTTGGTTGCAAAAGTTCGCTAATAACACCAACATAATATGTTCAAAACAAGAGAGGTTTGATAGAGGGAACTGTAACAACGGAGGCCTTAACGTCCAGAAATCGTAAGTTGACCCATCGAATAACGTCAAAGAGTTCAGTTAACGTAATTCTGATTTTGGTTGCAAAAGTTCGCTAATAACACCAACATAATGTGTTCAAAACAAGAGAGGTTTGATAGAGGGAACTGTTAACAACGGAGGCCTTAACGTCCAGAAATCAAAGAGAGAAGAAGGGCAAGCAAGATAGGAGAAAGTCAGCCGTTCTGAGAGCGAACCAGCAAACCTTTTCTAAATAAATACACATAATACCCATGTGTATTTATTTATTTACATTTACACACACACACACACACGCACACACACACACACACACACACACAATGAAAGAAAAAAATCATCTTACTTCGTTCGTTCAGTCAAGTCAATTCCCAGGATAAAATATTGAAGAGGCCAAGGGTTGGCGCCGTGCTGTCATCCCCATTTGTGAGAGCAGTTAAATGAATTGTTGCCACTTTTACAGCTTTTTTTTTTTGTCTTTTATCCAATTTTTCTCCCCCTTCCCTGCAAATTCTTCGAGTGTTATCTCGGATTTTGTTTGTGGCTGACCCGATATACTGGGTAAGAATTCATGGGGTTGTTTGAAGAACCATTCGCCGACTGTCTTGAATAGAGCGATGAACTTTATATTTATTGCTTTATGAAAGTAAACAGGAGCGTGCGGGTTCAATCCCAGCCAAGGCATGGAATTTCATCTTTATTTCTTTGAGAAGACGAAATAGCACTTCGTCGTTAAACACCTCTAATAATGAGGGGTTAGGAGACAGACGAGAGAAGGGATGGAGGGGGATAAGGAGGAGAAGAAGGTTGAGAATTGGAGAAGAAGTGAGAAGAGGAGAAAGATGAGATGGACCCTGTAACATAACTTTTGATCGGATGTGAAGGAAAAGAGTGGAGGTGAAGTAATTCATCCGAGTGTAACGGATGTTATGGAGACGAGAGGAGGGATGGAGGGGGATAAGGAGGAGAAGAAGGTTGAGAATTGGAGAAGAAGTGAGAAGAGGAGAAAGATGAGATGGACAAGAAGGAAGAGAAGGAGAAGAAGGTTGAGAATTGGAGAGGAAGTGAACAAGGAAGAGAAGAATGAGGAGGAGTTCGAGGATTGGAGAGAAAGTAATGGAAGGGAAAGGTGAAGGAGGAGAAGATAAAGGAAGAGAAAGAGGATGAGAAGTAGATGAGAAGGATGGGATGATGGAGGAGATGGCAAGTATCAAAAGTCAATTATCCGGGAACGTCGAAACTTTTCCTTTCTTCTTCTTCTTCTTCTTTCCCTTCTCTCCTGTGGAAAATTTCAGATAGGAGATTTGAGTTGTACTTTCAGAAGAAGTAAGAGTAAGTTTAGTAGAATATAAAGATATTGCATATGTATTATTTTAGCAATTATATATAGATTTTATACCTACCTACCTAGATATAAAGTTAATTTTCACTGAATTACCTACTACTAGACTATATCATCGTTCTAGTTGGGTGGAAGAGCTCACAATGTGAGAAAAATGCCTTTAAAACTTGAATAAAATCCCCTGTTGAGAATTGGAGAGGAAGTGAACAAGGAAGAGAAGAATGAGGAGGAGTTCGAGGATTGGAGAGAAAGTAATGGAAGGGAAAGGTGAACGAGGAGAAGAAAAAGGAAGAGGAGGAGGATAAGAAGTAGATGAGAAGGATGGGATGATGGAGGAGATGGCAAGTATCAAAAGTCAATTATCCGGGAACGTCGAAACTTTTCCTTTCTTTTTCTTCTTCTTTTCCTCCTCTCCTGTGGAAAATTTCACATAGGAGATTTGAGTTGTACTTTCAGAAGAAGTAAGAGTAAGTTTAGTAGAATATGAAGATATTACACATGTATTATTTTAGCAATTATAGATAGATTTTATAGCTACCTAGATACAAAGTTAATTTTCACTGAATTACCTACTACTAGAACTAGGCTATACCATCGTTCTAGATGGGTGGAAGAGCTCACAATGTGAGAAAAATGCCTTTAAAACTTGAATAAAATCCCCTAAAAAGACCCAATACAGGATATCTTCTCAATGGGCCCGAAGGTGATTGCTTTTGGGCTGACATTTGGTTTCGTCTACAAAAATTTTACGAGTGGATGCCCTTTGCACTCAACCTTTGCTATTTCTTTAGCAAGGGAAATTTCAGACTGGTATTAAAGACCCTATAAAGGAAATAATTAACATAAAATCTCCTGTTTTAATTTTCTTCTTGGCTCTTCCTTGTTCTATCTTTTTACTGCATCGTACATGATTGCTCTTCTTCTTACGTCCTTGTACTCCTTGTAGTTTTTTCTTTTGCTTTCCTTTTTTGTCGTTTTCATTTTGATACCCATCCAAGCCTGAATTACTACAAGACGAAGTGAAGGCGAAAATTTTGAACTAAAAGTTAGTAATGGGTGCAAGGAATTTTCCTTTTTTGTCGTTTTCATTTTGATACCCATCCAAGCCTGAATTACTACAAGACGAAGTGAAGGCGAAAATTTTGAACTAAAAGTAATGGGTGCAAGGAACTTGAAGGCTGTAACATATGTAGTTTGGAACGTAAAGTTCTTCCAACATGAAGCTCAGCTGGAGATTTCCCCTCAGCAATTGGAGTATTCCTGTAGTGGAACAAAATGTCGAGTTTCTGACTCCAGATACGACATAACAATAAGTAGATATGTAGATACCTATGTAGGTACTAGGTAATAGGTACCTATTTAGGTACATAAGTTCTATACAAAGACAGTGCTCGCAACTCAATAGGTACATTGTAGAGCAAATGAATTCCAATTTTCATTGTTCTTTGTTTTAATTTTCTTCTTTCTTCCATTTTATCTCTGATTACTTTTCTTCTTGTAATTTTGGTATGCAAATTTAATTGCTCAAAGTCATGTCGCGATAGAATGGAGACTGCGCTC
>NW_007377453.1:94312-140724 GCF_000475195.1 Diaphorina citri | reverse complement strand
TGTACGTACCCTTCAGGCACTATGAGCTGTTTATTGTAAGCTCGAAAACAAATATTTGGACATTCTGTAATTTTGGTATGCAAATTTAATTGCTCAAAGTCATGTCGCGATAGAATGGAGACTGCGCTCAATAGGTACATTGTAGAGCAAATGAATTCCAATTTTCATTGTTCTTTGTTTTAATTTTCTTCTTTCTTCCATTTTATCTCTGATTACTCTTCTTCTTATTAATTTTCGAGTAGTTTTTTCTTGTTCTTATGTTTTATCTATTTTTGACATTTTTTTATCTTCTTATTCCTTGTTCGTCACATCCGCTTTTTTAGTTTGCTTCCAGACCTTCCTTGTTTCTTTTTCCTCCTCTACTTTTCCACCTCCTCCTACATTCTTCCTTCTCCATTGTTCTTTTCTTTGGATTTTTTTCTCTTCTTCTTTTCTTTTTTCCATTGTGTATATTTTTTTTATCATTTTCCCTTCCTTCCTCTGTCACTTGTTCTTGTCATTTTTTTTTAGAAAGTGGGTGATGTCTCCGATTCTTGCTTCGTTATCTTGAATTATTTTCCTTCTTTTTTTTTGCAGTCTACGATTTTGTCTACATTCTTTACTCTCCTCTCTTCTTCTTTTTCATCTGCTTTTTCTTCTTTTTGCAATGACGTATTTCTCTCATACTCTTTCACTCCATGCTTCTTCTTGGTTCTTCCTCATTCTTCTCCTTTTTTTCCTTCTACAATGTCCTATTCTCTCTTCCATTCTAGGTATTCTCTACATATATTTTTACCTTCTACTCGTTCTTGTTCTTTTCTTCATTGTGCGTCTTCTTTTTCTTCTTCTTTCTTTCCTTCCAATCTACATTTGAGGAGCTGGGTGCAAAAAGGGCAATTTGGATTTTTTGCCCTTTTTGCGTAAAACGGTTTTTTGAAATTTTCTCTCTGCATTTTCAATTTCTCCTTCTTCGTCGTCGTCCTTCTCTTCACATTCTTCTAGTTATTCTTCTTCCTCCTCCTCTTTCGTTTTGTCTTCTTCAACTTCTCCTTATTCTTCCATTAATTTTCCTCTCCTTGCCTCGATTCTCTTTTTTCATCCATGTCTCCACTTCACCTCCTCCATGTTTCTATTCTCTGAATGCATTCTTTGTCAGAGCGTTCTATCTTTTCTTTTATTCCACTTTTTTTTTTTTTTTAATTTTTCTTTTTTCCTTTTTTTTCATTTTTCTTTCCTATCTTGATGACATATTCCGACATCATCAGCTCTTTTTTTAATTATTCATCTAAACCTCTCTCTCTCTCTCTCTCTCTCTCTCTCTCTCTCTCTCTCTCTCTCTCTCTCTCTCTCTCTCTCTCTCTTTCTATCTCTCTCTCTCTTCTTCTTCTTCTCTCTTTCTATCTCTCTCTTCTTCTTCTCTCTTTCTTTCTCTCTCTCTCTCCCTCTCCCTCTTTTCTCTTCTCGCTCTCTCAGTTCTTCTTACTTTGTCTTTCCAAGTGGCGGATATCAGGAGTGGAAAGTGAGTTTTGGTTGGAAGGTTTCGTGATGTTCAGAGGTCAGAGTGAAAAGCTGATGGTTTTGTACAGTGGTGGGGGGTTCGACTCCCATCCTGGCGGATTTTATCCTGAAAAGACAAGGCTTGTTCTCGGAACGGCTGGCTTTCTCCTATCCTGTCCTCCTTTTCTCTTCGCTTTCGGGATGATAGGACCTCAACAGTTACAGTTCCCTCTCTAATCCTATCAAACCTCTTCAAAAAATAAATACATACCTAAATAATAATGAAATGAGTTCAGTTACTGGCTTATCGTCAACAGTGTCCAGCAAAATTCCACTCCAATTGGCCAATTCCAGCCACATTTGTAACTATACGAAATCCACTTCTGAATTTCCCATCTAGCCCCCTTTTCCCACCATTTTTTGTCTCGTCCCTTTTTTTTCCCTTGCAATCTTGGCTCTTACTTCTCGACAAAGTGCTAATGAGGTGTTAAAAAAAGGGAGAAAAATGAGAAGGGAAAGAATGAGAAAAGAGGGGAAAAAGAAGAGAAGAGGGGAAAAAGAAAAGAAGAAGGGGAAAAGAGCAAAAATCTAATGAATGACCTCATTTTCTTACACATTAGTAAGAGGACGTGATGGAAGAGAGGGAGAGAAGAAGAAGAAGGTTAGGAAGAGGAGGATGAGAAGAAGAGGAGAAGTAGGAGAAAATGAAAGAAAGGGAAAGAAAGAAGAGGGGTAGAATAGTTGAAGAGACTTTTTCTAGGAAGAAAAGAAGGAAGAGGAGTACAAGAATTAAATTCAGGTCGTGGTAGAAGAGAAAGAAAATGAGGTGAGAGAAGAGAACGAAGAGAGAAAAGTCCTCGACGAAAGAGAGGAATAGACGAGTTTTCGGATGAGGAAAGAGGCAAACTGAGAAAAAAAGGAGGAGAAAGAAAAGAGAAGTGGCCATTGCACAAAGAGGAAGTTGTAGGCTAAGGAGAAGAAGGAGAGGGAAGAGAAGCAGAAGAATAAGAGGAGAAAGAGAAGAAAAAACAAGAAGAGAAGAGGGGAAAAAGAAAAGAAGAAGGGGAAAAGAGCAAAAATCTAATGAATGACCTCATTTTCTTACACATTAGTAAGAGAGGACGTGATTGAAGAGAGGGAGAGAAGAAGAAGAAGGTTAGGAAGAGGAGGATGAGAAGAAGAGGGGAAGTAGGAGGAAATGGAAGAAAGGGAAAGAAAGAAGAGGGGTAGAATACCTAGTTGAAGAGACTTTTTCTAGGAAGAAAAGAAGGAAGAGGAGTACAAGAAATAAATTCAGGACGTGGTAGAAGAGAAAAAGAAAATGAGGAATAGACGAGTTTTCGGATGAGGAAAGAGGCAAACTGAGAAGAAAAGGAGGAGAAAGAAAAGAGAAGTGGTCATTGCACAAAGAGGAAGTTGTAGGCTAAGGAGAAGAAGGAGACGAAAGAGAAGCAGAAGAATAAGAGAAGAAAAAACGACACAAAAAGGAGTTAAAATACAAGAGGGAAATAGGGGAGAGAGAGAGAAAAAAAAAATGGTGTTAGTTTGACTAGGTCAGGGTACAGCGGTTCTTAATCTGCAAGAATCTTATACAGCTTTTTTTAGAGGTTTGATAGAGGGAACTGTAACATCTAAGGTCTTATCGTCCCGAAATCGAAGAGAGAAGAATGACTATGTGTATTGTGTACATGGCTACATGGGACATGGATAGATAGGCTTTTGAAACTTCCCTTGGAGATTTGAAAACTCCCATTTACTCGCTAGCAAGAATATTTTACTGCAGTTAGTTGGAGCATGACCTGATTTCACAGTTATCCCGGCCACTCATTATCAAGTAGACCTGACAGGCGGAACTGTTCAGGCGTACCTGTCAGGTCTACCTGATAGTGGGTGGCTGACCTTAGAAATCGGGCTCAAATGGTTCTAATGCACTTGAAAAGCTTTCTTCAACGCTGTTTCTGCCAGCCTAGTTAGCTCGGAGAGTATACCTCGTCTGCCGTGTGCTAAGTCGCGGGTTCGATTTCCGCCCTGGGCGAACTTTATTCTGAACAGACAAGACTCATTTGCGGAAAGGCTGGTGGCTTTGTCCTATCCCGTTATTCTCTCTTCAATTTCGGGACGATAACACCTCCGTTGTTAAAATCAATGGAAACAAACATCAAACTAGTTGAGAGAAAAAAGTTAGCTCAACTAATGGGTTGTTGTTGTTGTTGTTGTTGTTGTTGTTGTTGTTGTTTTTGTTGTTGTTGTTGTTGGTGGTGGTGTTGGTGTTGGTATTGTTGTTTGTTGTTGTTGTTGTTGTTGTTGTTGTTGTTGTTGTTGTTGTTGTTGTTGTTGTTGTTGTTGTTGTTGTTGTTGTGGGTGTTGTTGTTGTTTTTGCTGTTGTTGTTTTTATGACTATTATTATCATCACTTGTTTCAATTCACTTGTTCCTTCTTCTTTTTTTTATCGCCATGTTGCCATTAATAAATTCTTTTCTATGAGCTGTTGCCATTTTCATGTATTTTTTCTTCTCCTCCTCATTCTTCTTTGTTCTTATTCTACTTCTTTTTCTTCTTCATCTTCTTCTTTTTCTTCTTCTTCGTCCTCCTCCTCTTCTTCTCAAAATGATGAGGAGGAGACATTTAATGGGTGCATTTTTATGGCATCTATTTCTTCTATGTTGTTGTTGTTGTTATAGTTGTTGTTGTTGTTGTTGTTGTTGTTGTTGTTGTTGTTGTTGTTGTTGTTGTTGTTGTTGTTGTTGTTATATTTAGGTACAAGCAGGCTCCGCCCGCTTGCGCGTGCCTGAGGCATGACCGTATGCATAGCATAGAGGCATGGCCGTAGGTGACCGTAGCGTAACATACGGTATCGTACCGCACCTGACTATGTAGTTTTTTGGTCATAGTTTGGAAACCACTGCGAGTTTCGGAAAATCCGTTTTTAGTGGGCCTATTCAAATCAAAAGGAAGCTATTCTCGAAGTTTCATCAAAATCGGTTCAGCCGTTTCGGCTGTGCGTTGATTATGAATGAATGTATATGAATGAATGAATGAATGAAATTTAACTCCAAACTATTTTTATACTAACCCTTTGGGTTAACAGGATTGTTAACCAATGGATTAAGCGGGTTGTTAACGAATGGATTAACGGTTAACAAGTTTGTAAACCACTGGGTTTAAAAAAATTCTTGTCTCCGTTTTCTTCAAGCATTCTGCTCTGTCGGTTGAATAGCTTCTGCTTTTTTTATTTCTCTCGTTTTTTTTCTCCTTCTTTTTTGTCGGTTTCTTCTTCCTCTGCTTCTTCTTCCTCTTCTTCTTCTTCTTTTTGTCCTTCTTCTTCTTCTCCTCCTCCATCCTCTCTTCTCTTTCTTGGTTGAATAATTTACTGTCAACACTACTGCTGTCAAGTACAGGATTTTTTTCCCTTCTCTTCTTCTTCTTCTTCTTCTGCTTGTTCTCCTCCTCCTCTTCTCCTTCTTCTTCTTTGGAATCCATTTCATTTAATTTGCTTCTTAACAGCTGTCTGTGTTCAAAATCTGAATAGTGTGCTTTTTCTAGCAATGTATTTTGCGTTGCAGATATTTTCTGCTACAGTTTTACAGCCATTTTGTAATGTATAGCTTTTACTACTTAGAAGCAGCTATGTGCGTATATTTTTGTTTTGCAAAATGTGACGCCTTTGTTGCCTTCTGTTATGTACTGTGTAATATGTAGGTACATTGTACATAACAATAAGTAGATATGTAGATACCTATGTAGGTACTAGGTAATAGGTACCTATTTAGGTACATAAGTTCTATACAAAGACAGTACTCGCAACTCCTAGAAATTCTTTTCTATGAGCTGTTGCCATTTTCATGTATTTTTTCTTCTCCTCCTCATTCTTCTTTGTTCTTATTCTACTTCTTTTTCTTGTTCTTATTTTTCTTCTTCGTCCTCCTCCTCCTCCTCTTCTTCTTCTTCTTCTTCTCAAAATGATGAGGAGGAGACATTTAATGGGTGCATTTTTATGGCATCTATTTCTTCTATTTTTTTTTTGCTTTTTTTTATTTGGATTTTATTGTTTTTATTATTGTTTATGTTCTAGATTCTTACTACCAGTACTCCTGCAATTGTTGGGAGTGATAAAATTTAATATGCTCCTTCTTCTTTCTCTTTCCCACCCTTTCTCTTCAACTCCTAGGTACCTATTCTCTTGAAAATATTTCGTTCAGTTCAGAGTCTACTATACGAAATTTTTCTTTGATATGCTTTTTGAAGATTTTGCCGATGAATACCTACGTAGATACATACCTCCATTTTGTTCAAATTCTCTCTCTCCCTTCCTCCTCCCTCTTTTGCTTCTTTTTCATAATTTTGTTCTTTATGATCTTTTCTCTCCCCCTCCCCCCCCTCTCTCTCTCTCTCCGCCCTTTCTTTCTTCATTTCTTTCTTTGAACTCTTTGAAAAGTAGGTACATTACATTATCATAATATCTCAAATTCTCAAATAGATTGTAGGCTGAAAAAAGAAAAAGAGAGAGAGAGAGAGAGAGAGAGAGAGAGAGAGAGAGAGAGAGAGAGAGAGAGAGAGAGAAATTATTAAAAAATGAGAAGAGAGCACCAAAATTTAAAAGAAAGAAAGAAAGTAGGTAGGTATGAGAAAAAAAGAAAGAAAGTGACAAAGATGAAAGGGTAGAAGAGACACTAAAGTTCGACACAGCACCATTTGGAGCAGCACCGTTTAAAATTTTGTGAATGGTCCCTCAAGAAAACGGCACTCAAGTGTTAAATCCAACTCCCTTCCCTGAATCTCCGATAGGGATGTCTCCCCCCCTCTCTCTCTCTCTCTCTCTCTCTCTCTCTCTCTCTCTCTCTCTCTCTCTCTCTCTCTCTCTCTCTTTCCGGTATTGTTCATCTCTTTGTTTTTATGACGTGTGTTCATGGCACTTTTTATACTTTCTTCTGGCAGAGTTTCACATTCTTCACCTATAAATTTCTTGTTTAATTGGGAACGGGTCTATTCGATTGACTGTTTTAAATTGAAGGTGTGAAGTCATTTCTTTTGCTGTATTGTGAAGTTATTTCTTACGCTGTAGAGTTATTTCAATGTTGCTTCTTTTCACTATTTTATGTTTATCCTATATTTCATGTTGTGCTTTTGTGTCTGTAGGTGCAGGAGGGAACGGGTCTATTCGATTGACTGTTTTAAATTGAAGGTGTGAAGTCATTTCTTTTGCTGTATTGTGAAGTTATTTCTTACGCTGTAAAGTTATTTCAATGTTGTTTCTTTTCACTACTTTATCTTTACCTACATTTCATATTGTGCTTTTGTGTCTGTAGGTGTAGGGAGCCTTGATCTTGTAGTTTCGTCGAGGTGATGTCATTATTATTAAATTCTCATTTTGCATGCAATACCATAATCATAATCTACCATAGCCATGTACTACCGCAACACAGTCTCCACTAGTAAATTCAGAACAATCGATTTTTTTTTCTCCTTCTTTTTCTCCGATATGGGCGTATCAAACTACATGGGATTCCCCAACCTAGTTAGCTAGCGCGTCTGCCTTGTAACCGCTAGGTCGCGGGTTCGATTCCCGCCCGGGACAGAAACAGTAAAGGTTCGTTCTCGGGACGGACGGCTGGCTTTTTCCTATTCTGTCTTCCTTCTCTCTTCGCTTTCGGGGCGATAAAACTGTAGCAGTTACAGTTCCCTCTATCAAACCTCATTTTACTTTCTATTACCCTTGCGTATAGGGAACCTATACGAGGTAATGAGAAAGTATTGCAATCAGTCCAAATTTTCAAAATCGGGAAATGTTCGGAAAAATCTGTTTTCCGGTCCCCTGAGTCCAAAAAAGTACTT
Source organism: Diaphorina citri (assembly GCF_000475195.1). Taxonomy (NCBI): domain Eukaryota; kingdom Metazoa; phylum Arthropoda; class Insecta; order Hemiptera; family Psyllidae; genus Diaphorina; species Diaphorina citri. The sequence goes on along the minus strand of NW_007377453.1, from coordinate 133,416 downwards.
TTTTTCGTTCAAATTTTCAGCATGATCATGATTACAACACAGAAGCTACTAGTTTTAAGGACGATGGGGATACAAACATATGTAGATATGAGAATTCCCTGTCAAGGTCTCCATATGCCTAGGTGCTAACTATGTAGAATAGTGTTCATTAGAAATCTGATAACAAGGTGTAATGTTCGTGATATTAGAAATAATGATGTCACATCCTTATCAGTAGCCCAAGGTTACATCAACTCTACATACTGTAGTATGGTATCCACTTGCAAATTACATCTAATAAATCCAAGGCACCTGATGTGAACACAAAATGAACTCTACTATATGATGGTGAGGTAGAAAAAAATCTGATTGGGAACATTACTTTCCTATGCTATACTTTGTTGGCTATCTTCAAGTTGTTTCCATAAAGATAGCCTCTATGGCCTATCACTATAGGCCACTCTATCCTAGTATGCAGGAAGTCTGAATTAATTTCTAATATCCATTGGGGAAAATGATAACAGTTTGCTTCATTTGTTTTATAAGAGTTGCTAACTTTTTAATGTTGTTCCTAATTTCCATTAAATAGTGAAATCCAATTTCATCTAGTGTAAGAGGCCCTGATAACTTTGGGGGGGCTTCAGCCCCCCAAGCCCCCCCCTATCGCCGCCTATGTATACTCTCCTTATATTTTTTCAGACCAGAACTGCAACGGAATAAATTCCGGATAATTTGTCACACATCAAGAACGCTCGCATTCACCATAACAAACAGCTTGAAACGGATGTTAGGGTTACTCACCAGAGAAAACATAACTATATCCGGGAATAGAGAAAGTCCTGACAAGTTTACAAGACATTTCGAAGAAAAACAGAAAGAAAAGGGAAACAGAAACTTTGAGAAAAGCAAAAAAAGAAGAAAGCAAGGCGAGGAAAAGCCAGAAGGAAAGGAAAGGAAGGGAATGTATTCAAAAATATTTATCTCTAGGGATAAGTGGAAATATTTACAACATTAGGTACACAATTCAGAAAGTCAGCACTTGGGATGAAAGTTTGGCAATTTACGATATGTGGAAGACAGAAAAAGTTCTGGGACTATGAGACATTGGCAGAAGAAAAGGGTTTTTGCTGAAAAGTTTGGCTAGGCTAGGGCAGTTTCTTTTGAAATTTGTACAAATTTGCCAGCCTAGTTAGGGAGAGTTTGGGAGGTAGCGCCCCTACGAAACTGCAGGCTTACTCATGTCTTTCTTCTTTCTTTGATTTCGTTGTTACAACTCTCTCTATCAAAGCTCTTTTTTGTGGGTGTACGTACAATTCCGCCACTGTTTGAGGAAAGCTAACATGAATTTAATCCTTATATTATAATTTATAATAAGAGGTTAGCAATGTTAACATCGTTGGCAGTAGAGAAGCTCATCGGCAGCGGAAGCTTCATTATTGTGGCCTATGCTCTTGTACGGATAAACTATACACATTGTACGGGTAAATGGACAAGGTATACGGATAAATGGATAATGTATCACCGTACACAATAGACTCATCGCCTCAGTGACTTACATCATCCGCGCTTTAGAAACAACAGAGCCTATCGACTTTCTTAAGGTGTGTCCACACATAGTCGAAATAATAATAATAATAATAGTGCTTATTTATACTGCTCGCATAGGACTGAAAAGTCCCTTTATTCCAGCAGTAGGCTAATACTATTATTGTGGCCCCGTACGTACGGGGGGGACGTAAGGGATAAATGGATAATGTATCACCGTACACAATAGACTCATCGCCTCAGTGACTTACATTATCCGCGCTTTAGAAACAACAGAGCCTATCGACTTTCTTAAGGTGTGTCCAAACATAGTCGACAAACCGTCGATCGACGAGGTGAATCTATGTTGTCGAGGCCACACCTTTAGGATCCATAATCTTATCTGATCATGATAAACGAAACAAATATAATGATCGGTTTCTTTGCTCCTTCTGAAAAGTTAGGAAAATTATCTTTTTTACATAAAAAACAGGTTTCATGAAGGGAATTGTAAGTACCTATAATTACAGAGGTCTTATCGCCACGAAATTGAAGAGAGAAGAAGGACAGGATAGGAGAAAGCCAGCCGTTCCGAAAAGGAATAAAGTCCACCCGGGGTAGAAATCAAACCCGCGACCCATCTCTTACAAAGGGAAATGGTCGTTGGGCGCTGTTGTTTCTCGCGGCTATGATTATCCGTAATGAAAACGGGGACTAACGTGGGGCAAATATTAGCACCCACCGGTCAAATTATTATTTATAGGTGAGTGATTGTAAAACAACATGAAGTGGATTCTGGACTTAACAAGTAAAACTGGTATGAAACTAAAATTTACAGGATATAGGTATGTAACTATGTATATTCCTTTGAAAATGTAACGATAATATTATGGATTATCTCAAAATGCTCATTTACCGATCCATAAATGATAAAGTTGTTAATCAAACTTTTGTTACATTTGTAAGCTATACATAGTCCTTTGACTAATCTATGTATCTATGCCTGCTCGATGGGCAATTATGTTATTTTGTTCAATGTTCGCTATGTTAACAGCTGTATGTTATTTATCTACTTTTTTAAAGGTTCTTCGATTGATGAGGGTTGAGTACCACAATATTTCTATGACTACCACAATTGGACTTAGTTTCCAATTTTCATGAAAGATATGCTTCTATTTCGCTCCTCCTTTTCCCACTCCTCCTCCTCCTCCTCCTCCTCCTCATCTTCCTATGTTCTAGGTTTTAGCATCCTTCCTCCCCCTTCCCCCTCCCCGAGTGACTATAAAAAGAATAGAAAGTAGCTACTTACTTGTACTTACTCAGGTATTATTTTTGCCTTTTCTTTTCAAATAGGGATTGCGGGCTTGCACTTTATTGAGTAGAGATTGATTCGGAAATTAATTACCTACCTATGTTGGGGATTATTTTCCAAGAGGTACTCGACATCTGTCTTGGGAATCACTAGGGACTTAGGTAGGTAAATTTCTAATACTATATGAGTTCTAAAGGTGGGTTGCTTTGAGAGTTTTGAGTGAAACCGTGGAACGGTAAGAAAGAATAGGTAAAAAAAAATTGGGTTTACTATAACTCTAATATTGGAGAGATGAGTAGATGAAAGATAAAGATTTTGTATGCTTGAAATCTTGGGGCCAAATTATAACTTCTAAGCACCAGGCCAAAATGAAAATTCAGATCAGTACACACAAAACTACACTCGTCACACCACAAACACAATTTTCACTAGCTACCAAAAATTCCACCACCCCAAAAATTCAGTAACACTTTAACACTGACATAAACAACACTTGTGACAAGCGCCGGGGGCTCCATCACAACCCAACACATCATGGCGCTTATGCCACCCATCGCCCCGGGGAGCAAAATCAAAATCGAAGTGTACAACACCGGGTACGACCTGATAACGACAGTCACCTATCCGGACAAAGACTACAGTCTGTGTACTTGCGTCCTGTACTTGTTCACGACTGCAGCACTTATATCAGGAATTTACTACTTGGTCAAATGGTTCCTAACGAGGAAAGAAGCAAAACCAACCAGCAGACGTGGGTCGACAACCAGTCAAACGTCACAGACGGTTAGGTCGAAGACATCCGTCAAAAGTGGCGAGAGAGGTAGCGCGACCAAAACCGAACCGGAACCGGCAGCTGAAAACGAAGAGGAAGCTGGCCCACCAGATACCAAACCAGCACCAGATGCCAAACCAGCGCCAGATTCCAAACCAGCACCAGATTCCAAACCAACATCAGATGTCAAACCAACATCAGAAGATAAAGCAGGAGATGCTAAAGCCGCGGAGAAGAAGAATGAACCAGACAATGGGAGTCTCAAAAGTGACGAGGAAGAAGCAAATGAGAATGAAGAAAACGAACAGAAAAAAGGGCAATGAGAAGATCCATGAAAGGAGATTAAACCGAGATAGCGTTAAAGAAAGTAATGCACAGGATGAAATTGTTATAGAAAACCAAGAAAGAGCTGATGGCCATGAAGAAAATGCTGCAGATGATAAAGGAAATGCTCCACATGATGAAATTGCCATAGATGATCAAGAGGGAATGAAGAATGAATCCTGGTGTTCTGTGTGTAACATTTACCATACGGATTGACTGGCTGTATTAAAACCTGAAAATATTTTTTTTTTCTGACTCCAGAATTCTAGAATTGTACCACGACCTAATTAGGATAGTAGGTACCCACATATTTTCAAATTATTTTCAATTTTTTTTTTATATCAATAACTATCACCGAAATTTGAGAAAATCTCATTCTGCGCTTTTATATTTAACTCAATCAGGTCGAGGGCATAATTCCATGAATAGTTAATCTACAAAGGTATCATTTACAGATTTACACGAAAAATAAAACTGAAAATAATAACGAATAAAAATATAACATCAATATGTATCATAGAAACAAGTGCAAATTAGTTGGTAATGTACAAATTTCCAATGGATTTTCTATAACTTTCCCCGTAATTACCTACGTTATGAAAAGTTCGTTTTGTATATTTTTAAAACACACCAGTAACCCCAGAGCAACCCTCAGAGCACCAACAAGGCCTTTAATATGGGACGAAATATTTCAAAGTTCAGAATTAGCAACTTGCATACAATTTGTGCAGGTTCGCTTTTCCATTGAATTGAATTTTAAATAACAGTTTCACGAGTGGAACTTGTTCAACAATAACAATTATTTCGTTTTCAGAAGTGTTCAATTCAAAACAAATACTCATTTGAGGAAATCATAATTATCCCTTTTTTACTGGACCGTTTTGGTCAAATAATCCAATCCACTTTATATCCTGATTCCTGCGCGTTCAAATCTTTTAACAATGGTTCTAAATACTCTAACAGGTTGTCCTTGCCCTAATCCAGCTTTTTTGATTCAGTAGATTCACCAGTTCCTTACAATACTGTGCCTAAACGGGTTGCCAATTGGAGATAAATCATGGGCCGGCTAATTCGGGGAGTGGGGATTTATGGCTAACCGAGGGAGACCATATTTGGCACCGATATTCAAATCAATCTGAGGATGTAGTGACATAAATTCCAAAATGAATTTTGTTTGAAGATATTCCAAAATGATCTCTGAGGTTATGGAACTTGTCTGTTCAATAATTTGCATGGTAAATCTGTAAAATAAGCTGATATTACCAAAAGACATTGAGGAAAAGTTTAACTAAAACTTTGGTTAGGATACAAAAGTTTTAAAAGAATCTTTATCAATAGAAGAACTTTAACCGTTCTAACAACTGACCAACATCGCTGTCAAGCTGTCAAAACCATTCCCTCATCCTGAAAGGTCTGGCAAATACGCAAAACCGTTCCCAAAACACTTTACCAAAAAGTCAATGACTCAAAAGCAGAACTAATCGCAACTTTTCCATCAACTACATAAAAGCAATCAAACATGAGCAACCTTTTTGAACCTTTCTATCAAACTTCATAAAAGTCTGGAGTGTGGACGTGAACAAGTGTCATGATTAGCTCATATCACAAGAGAGTGGATAATAGTGATAATCCGAGTTTAAAATTCGGCCCTGAGTCTCTTGAGGGCAATTGAGGAGCTGGGTGAAAGAGGATCAAAAAAGACTTGGTGACAAGACTAAATTAATATCGTACTAAAATTATAGGTTGGTACCTTTTAGATTTTGTTTGGTAGAAATATACTCGTAGGTATTACATAAGAAATATAATATGTAATACATTTTCCATGTTTGGCTAAATTCCTGTGCTGCATTGATAGATAGTACTTTGAACGTGGGGCAAATATTAGCACCCACCGGTCAAATTATTATTTATAGGTGAGTGATTGTAAAACAACATGAAGTGGATTCTGGACTTAACAAGTAAAACTGGTATGAAACTAAAATTTACAGGATATAGGTATGTAACTATGTATATTCCTTTGAAAATGTAACGATAATATTATGGATTATCTCAAAATGCTCATTTACCGATCCATAAATGATAAAGTTGTTAATCAAACTTTTGTTACATTTGTAAGCTATACATAGTCCTTTGACTAATCTATGTATCTATGCCTGCTCGATGGGCAATTATGTTATTTTGTTCAATGTTCGCTATGTTAACAGCTGTATGTTATTTATCTACTTTTTTAAAGGTTCTTCGATTGATGAGGGTTGAGTACCACAATATTTCTATGACTACCACAATTGGACTTAGTTTCCAATTTTCATGAAAGATATGCTTCTATTTCGACCCTGATCAACAGCTTCAAACATCCATTTATTACTTCAAAATGATCTAACAGGGTATTATCAGTTTCAGATGTTTTCGCTTACCTAAAGGCTTTCTTTGCATTCTCAACAGAAGCTGAAGATATCAAGATTTATTCGACTTCAATAAGGCCCGCATTTGATAATCCTCAGAGCCCTAGGGGTTTCCCTTCGCCACAGAACAAAATGTCATTACCATAACACAACACCGTGGCCACTCTAATCCTCAGATGAAACAATAAATCTAATTACAACGCCAGGGAATTTTCGTTTTTCCTGATACTTTTATTCTTATCAACTTTATAAATCGCACGCTATTGAGTAAGAAATAAAACCTAAATTGTTCATCAATGAAACTTAAGTGCAGCTCTACAGGTGCGAGCTTTCAAAGCACTATCCCATGATGAAATCGCTAAAAAGAGAAATACCTACATATCCACTTACAAATAAAGGACTTGATTCACTTATGATTTATGAAACAAATGATATGTGACTGAATTATCTGACTGAGGAGTTGAGGTTATTCTACATTATGTGACGAGGAGTTGAAGCTAAATAACTTTTGTGTAGGTAGATACTTCACATATTAATAATCTAAAGCCGAACACGTTGACAAATAATCACACTAGGACAGTTTTCCAGTTTTCATATTGTAGGTATAATGTATACTAAAGAACTTAAGAACAGATGAATTCGGTGTAAACCATCTACTGTCCGTAGTGTAGCGCTTTCGTATTCAAAGTAAACCTGATTTAGAAAGAAAATTTGAAGAAACAGGCACCTAAAAACAACAGCAATTGCTCAACAAGCTTAATTTTTGCTCTTAACACTCGAAAAGGTCCACTAGTAGTAGTGGAAAGGTCCAGTAAAGTGAAGGGAAGCCGAGAAGTAACTCGGACAGAGCAAGGGAGGAGTGGTCCCGTGATTCACGCTACATGATTTATACGTCCGAGATGACTTGCTGAGTAGTAAATGGAATCGACCCCATGTAGAGACTCACAGAGTGGCTCTCGACTTGGAGAAGGGGTTTTGAGATCACCAGGGGGAAGCGGGCAATAATCAGCTATCAATCAAAACGTGGACCGATTTGATATGTTGAACGCCCCGATTGTCAACGTAAATCGATATTGTAGCACAGTTGATGTTTATGTGGACATGGACATTTGGACATTGTCATGAAATTTTGAAACCTGTATCGATAGCACAGTGATGTTTGATGTAGGTAGGTGCCTTTGTGAATTTCACCTACTGTGATGTAGGAATTTGACTGATACGTGCCTACAGTGTCCATATCCAGTTGATGTAGGCATTGCTGGATGCTGACATTGATGACTTTGTGTTCATTGACAACTGGATTGGCAGCTTGTACAAAAGTTGCAGTTTAGTAATCGAACCAAATAGTTATTCTTGGTAATGTTTTACTTCCGTCACGAATACCAACCTTAAGAATCATCGGGCCTCAAGAGTCGTGCCGTTCAATTGGCCCCGGGACCCCCCCCCCCACTCTCCCTTCTCTCTGTGGGTGCACCCCAGTGTCCTGTTGATCGAAAAGTCCCGGGTTCGATTGAAGAAGAGACAAGAGAAGTAAATCACATAAGGTTATTAATATTTATTATTTGTGAGTTTATGAGTTATGAGACCTCTTGTCCTATTAAATGAGGGTGCGCCAACTAAAAACAACTTGTGTTGGAAAGCATTTGGCCAAGTAGTTAATTTTTGGGTTCCCCTCCTGGCGTTCATGTCACTTCCCCTTCTGGCGTAGCTCTTCGCATTGACGCGGCATTTGAAATTCCGGAGGCGTCTCCCGATCAGCATCAAGTGGGTAAGTACAAACTGTTTTGTAATTTCTTCGCTAGATATATCACCATTGGATAGGCATGCTTATCAACTACGACTATCAGTCACTTACTATCAGGTAGACCTGATCAGTTCCGCCTGTCAGGTCTATTACCTGATACCTGATGAGCACACACACACTATCACATGCACCTGACAGGCGGTCCTGATCAGATGTAGGTCCCTGTCAGGTCTATTACCTGATACCTGATGAGCACACACACTATCAGGTAGACCTGACAGGCGGTCCTGATCAGATGTAGGTCTCTGTCAGGTCTATTACCTGATACCTAATGAGCACACGCACTATCACACCTGACAGGCGGTCCTGATCAGATGTAGGTCCCTGTCAGGTCTTAAGTGGGTAAGTACAAACTGTTTTGTAATTTCTTCGCTAGATATATCACCATTGGATAGGCATGCTTATCAACTACGACTATCAGTCAATTACTATCAGGTAGACCTGATCAGGTCCGCCTGTCAGGTCTATTACCTGATACCTGATGAGAACACACACTATCACACCTGACAGGCGGTCTTGATCAGATGTAGGTCCCTGTCAGGTCTACCTGATAGTGAGTGGCTGACCTAATACTATTTTTACTTTTTTTTATTATTTAGTTTTTAAATGGCGATCCACCAAACCACCTGATTAACATAATTTCTAAAATAATCTAAAGGGATTTGAACCAAAACCCTTCTGTGTTATCCGCTCCGGTTTCTATTTGGCTGTTTCTTATTTTCAAAAAATGTTATATCTTTTTCTACGTTTCCATTGAAAATTAAAAAGGTTCTCTAATTTTATTTATTAAGATAGAGGGGACTGTAGGTAACTGCTAAGGTCTTCTTGTACCGAAAGCGAAGAGAGGAAGACAGGATCGAAGCCAGCCGTTCCGAGACCGAACCTCATCTGTCACCGAAAGCACAGGGGGTAAAATCCACCCCACGCGGGAATCGAACCCACGACCCAGCGCTTACTGGAACTTGGCCTGGCGCACTGCCATGCACTCAGATCGTTACCTATATTCTGATAAAGCTCTAGAGCAGGCTTGTCCAACCCGCGGCCCGCGAAGGCCCGCCTAAAAAATGAACGAAAATGGGAAATAACAGTAAATATGCCCAATTTTCAGCTTGGGCCTCAGGTAAAATCCTGTGTGACCCCAAATGGGTACTCATGGCACCGAAGTTGTTAAGGGTTTTAACGCCACTGATCTGTAATTGGTAGAGTGTTTGGAGACACAAGCCAACCGCCTCAACCTCATCCAGCCTGAGTGGGGCCGGGAATAGCCAACAGCAAGTGATTGCCCAGACCAGTGGTTCTCAAACTGTGCTCCGCGAAGAGCTTCCAGGTACTCCGCATAGTTTCATTTTTCTTACCGCATTAAAAATAAATTCCAACATTTTTTAAAAAAAAAAAAAAAAAAAAAAAATCAACTGGAACTTCTGACCTGATGTGGACCAGGAAACCTATCTCTCTGCTACAAGGGTCAAGATCAAGTACCTCAGAGGGAGACCGTGGACTCGTAATCTGAAGGGCTAGGGTTTGAGTCCCAGTAGGGATATGAAAATTTTGTATCCTCATTTTTAGGCGTAGATTTGCAAAATCCTAGCGTGTCAACCTACGCTCGTGTGTTGCCAGCTTTCTATACTCTCAAGATTGAGTGTATTGAAAGTCAGAGCACAAAAAAAGGAGTTTAGTTTTTTTTTTAAGGAGAAAAAATTGTAGGTGTTTTTTTTTCTGCATGAAACTGTTTGATTAGGATACTAGTACCCCCTGGGAGATCCTAAAGGGTGGGGGGGGGGGGGTGCTCCGTAGAGTTTACAGCAGTTGCTTGGTGCTCCGCGGCCAAAAAAAGTTTGAGAACCACTGGCCTAGACGGTCACCCATCCAATACCAACCACGCGCAACGTTTGATAACATCAGTGATCTGTTGGGAGCGGCGTTGAAGGTAGTATGGATGGCTGTCGCTGGATATTCGACGCCTTTGATTTGTTCCAAACGTTCTTGCGGTAAATAAGTATTTGAACCCTAAATTGTCTTTCACAAACGTTCTTGCGGTAAATAAGTATTTGAACCCTAAATCGTCTTCTCTCATGGATTGTACTAGATTTCGTATCATTGCACATTATCAGAATGTTGGGGACACAGAAAGTGGCTCCACGTTGCCGTCCCTGGAAACGATCTAATACTCAATATTAAATCGGCTAAACTTTCTACCACCAGATATGCATCAAGCAACAAACTCAACAAAAAGGCCCTTTTCAGGGCCACACAACACACAACCCACCAGCATGTTCAGCACTTCAAAATCAATCCTTGTCAAGACCCGTTTTAAAAACCACTTCCATCAGCATCGAAGGATTTCTGGACACGAAAATATAATATCAGAAATATTACTAGGTAAGTACATAATATGCAGTTGAATTAGTTCTGTGTCCAGGTACATCAGAAACAGAATCAGTTCTGTATTATCACATCTGTATAGAAACTAGAAACGTACAGAGAGTGCGTGACTAGAGAATCGGAACGATATTTTCTATTGTCTAAAATCCAAACTAGACAGATACCTAACACGTTTGGTAGCCAGATTCCTAGTAAGTAATTTACCAGAAGTACTAGAGATTCACTTTCAGTGTCAAGGTATGTAGATGCATATTTGTAAAAATTACTGCTCTTGAATTTTGTAATTTGTAATTTATTTTTACAATTTATTTGACATAAAATACATAATATGAGTACAATGTATAGCTATACAGGTATTATTTATGTATTAAAAAAAAAGGGGGGGGGAAAGCAGTGTACTGAATCCTGGGCAATGGTAGTGACGTTTTGTAGTGTCATTAAGATTCAATTTTTTGTCCATTTTGTCTGAATGCAAATTGCATAAGTTCTTTGTCGAAGAGATTTGATAGAGAGAGCTGTAACAACAGAAGTCTTATCGACCGAAAACCGAAACCAAAGAGAGAAGGAGGACAGGATATAGGAAAAAGCTATAGCCTTTCCGGGAACGACCTTACCTGTTTAGCATAAAATCCGCCCAGGGCGGGAATCGAACCCGCACGGTCTAGCACTCACAAGACAGGAGAGTTAGTCTGAGGTGGCTCGAAACAATGAAATAAAATGAAATTATTATTTCCTACTGAAAACAACAAAGGTCCAAGAACAAAAGTTCCTTTGAAATTTACCTCAATCAGCTGTTAGAGATTGTTTTCTTGACATAAATAATATTGAGTTGTTGTTGGTCTTCTTCTTCATCTTCTTTTTCTTCTTCCTCTTCTTTTTCTTCTCTTCCTCTTCCTCCTTCTTCTTCTCCTCCTCCTCTTCTTTCTCCTCCTCTTCCTCTCCTTCTCCAGATTCGTCTTACTTTGCAATGTTGTTTATGAAGACATTTTCTCTCTTAATAAACTTAACAAGTTTATCTTTAGAGTTATTAGCAGAAGGTCCAATGGAATAAGATGCGGGCTTTAATTGCTGTAATACTGCATATCGACCCTAATGAACTTTGGTCATGGAGAGAATGGCAATTATTTCATTATACCAAATGAATAATGAAGAGTTGATGAGTTATTTCACGCATCAAAATTTGAATTCTACGCTCATTAGACTTGTTCTTGGGCCTTGGCCCAATAGAGCAGATACTTCGCCTAGCAGCGTAGATAGACTATTACGTGCTCTGTTTTTAGACTTTAATTCTATTTTAGGTACATACTCTATTTTTGGACTTTGGACTTGAATTACTCCTGTCTTATAGTAATATATTCAAATTTATTTGAGTTGATGAGTTATTTCACGCATCAAAATTTGAATTCTACGCTCATTAGACTTGTTCTTGGGCCTTGGCCCAATAGAGCAGATACTTGCCCTAGTAGCGTAGATATACTATTACGTGCTCTGTTTTTGGACTTTAATTCTATTTTAAGTACTCCGTTTTTGGACTTTGTACTTGAATTGCCTCCGCCCTATCTACAGTTCTGCACCCAGTGCCCTAAATCACCAAAGTATGGAAAAGTATCTTACAAGTGTAATAGCCAATGGAAAAGCAGAATTTTGAATTTGGACGAATCATATCGAAATATGGAATTGTAAATACAATTCCATAGGTACTTTGGTGATTTAGGGCACAGGTCGTAAATGTCGTACAAGTTTCCAAAGGGATGAGTTTTTCTATTGAAATAGGGCTTCACACTTTTCTCAGATGAGATTCTGAATTCTGGGCCTGATCCCATTTTTGATAATCAAGGCCGATTTAAGCCGCTCTGATTTCCCACAGGAGTTCTGTTTCTATTTTCCACTCCTCTACTGCCTCTTCTCCTCCTTTTCCCACTCCTCCTCCTCCTCCTCCTCCTCCTCATCTTCCTATGTTCTAGGTTTTAGCATCCTTCCTCCCCCTTCCCCCTCCCCGAGTGACTATAAAAAGAATAGAAAGTAGCTACTTACTTGTACTTACTCAGGTATTATTTTTGCCTTTTCTTTTCAAATAGGGATTGCGGGCTTGCACTTTATTGAGTAGAGATTGATTCGGAAATTAATTACCTACCTATGTTGGGGATTATTTTCCAAGAGGTACTCGACATCTGTCTTGGGAATCACTAGGGACTTAGGTAGGTAAATTTCTAATACTATATGAGTTCTAAAGGTGGGTTGCTTTGAGAGTTTTGAGTGAAACCGTGGAACGGTAAGAAAGAATAGGTAAAAAAAAATTGGGTTTACTATAACTCTAATATTGGAGAGATGAGTAGATGAAAGATAAAGATTTTGTATGCTTGAAATCTTGGGGCCAAATTATAACTTCTAAGCACCAGGCCAAAATGAAAATTCAGATCAGTACACACAAAACTACACTCGTCACACCACAAACACAATTTTCACTAGCTACCAAAAATTCCACCACCCCAAAAATTCAGTAACACTTTAACACTGACATAAACAACACTTGTGACAAGCGCCGGGGGCTCCATCACAACCCAACACATCATGGCGCTTATGCCACCCATCGCCCCGGGGAGCAAAATCAAAATCGAAGTGTACAACACCGGGTACGACCTGATAACGACAGTCACCTATCCGGACAAAGACTACAGTCTGTGTACTTGCGTCCTGTACTTGTTCACGACTGCAGCACTTATATCAGGAATTTACTACTTGGTCAAATGGTTCCTAACGAGGAAAGAAGCAAAACCAACCAGCAGACGTGGGTCGACAACCAGTCAAACGTCACAGACGGTTAGGTCGAAGACATCCGTCAAAAGTGGCGAGAGAGGTAGCGCGACCAAAACCGAACCGGAACCGGCAGCTGAAAACGAAGAGGAAGCTGGCCCACCAGATACCAAACCAGCACCAGATGCCAAACCAGCGCCAGATTCCAAACCAGCACCAGATACTCACAGAGTGGCTCTCGACTTGGAGAAGGGGTTTTGAGATCACCAGGGGGAAGCGGGCAATAATCAGCTATCAATCAAAACGTGGAACGATTTGAAATATTGAACTCCCCGATTGGCAACGTAAATCGATATTGTAGCACAGTTGATGTTTATGTGGACATGATGGACATTTGGACATTGGACATTGTCATGAAATATTGAAACCTATATCGATAGCACAGTGATGTTTGATGTAGCTAGGTGCCCTTGTGAATTTCACCTACTGTGATGTAGGAATTTGACTGATACGTGCCTACAGTGTCCATATCCAGTTGATGTAGGCATTGCTGGATGCTGACATTGATGACCAAATAGTTATTCTTGGTAATGTTTTACTTCCGTCACGAATACCAACTTTAAGAATCATCAGGCCTCAAGAGTCGTGGTCGCTTCTCGTGAGAGGTTTAGGTATATCATTTTCTTAAGCTGAGTCCACACATAGATAGTCGACGGCCCATCGATCGATTAAATCAATGTCGACTGAAACCGTCCACACTGTCTGAACAACATAGATTCACGTCGTCCATCGACGGCCATCGACTATGTGTGGACACAGCTTAAGGTTGAAATTCTCGTCTCTGTCATCACACAACTTCGTGTTAATAAAAGTCGCGGAACTACGCTCCCAGCGAGAGCCTTCAGACGCTCTTAAACCGAGTTACTCTGAAGCTGCATTCTGTTCTGGAACACTCTGACTCCCAGTGGGTCAGTGACTTCTTGTAGGCTTGTCTAAGAGCGATACAAAAAGAACAAGAAAGAGACGGCTTTGTGTGTAAAGCGTTTCATTTTCCATTGTGCAGTGATTTTCCGTGAAAAATAAGTTGAAAAGGACTTTCCTGTCCTTTTAAAGGGACTTTAGGGGACAAAGGAAATTGGGAGGGGGACAGGAGGCTATATCAGAGGAGAGACAGTTTCCTTTCTTTGCGCATCTTCTATGGCCTCTTGACTTTTGAACGCTTAAATAGAGGTAGTGTTAATAATGTCTTTGAAACGTACATCTACACTTTTTTTTTTTTTTTGCACTCGATTGAAGTCAAGTAGAACCCATATATAAAGGTAGGATCAAAGAATTTAGTGGAAGGAAAAAATTATATATATATAAAAAAAAAAAAAATGAAAAATTTTCGACCGATTGCAATACTTTCATTACTAGTATAGCTCGCTATACTGTAGTAATAGAAAGTAAAAAATAAATAAATAATAAACAAATTTTGCACCTCGTAGGTATAGCTTTATACTCAGTCTGACAAGTCGAGGGTTGAGGGTTCAAAACGTCTTTTAGAAGAGGTTTACAGGTAGAAGGGTAGGGGGGGGGGAGCGACTAGAATATAGAGATACTGAATTTTTAGCCTCTCTTTCTCTCTCTCTGTCTCTCTCCTTCTATTTTCTTTTTCTTCCTCTTTCTATCTCCTCTATTCCTTTCCCTTCCAAAGAGGGAAAATGAGAGAAACTAGGAGATGAGAGGGAAAGAGAGAGAGAGAGAGAGAGAGAGAGAGAGAGAGAGAGAGACAAGAGGAAATAAGAAAGGGAAGGCTGCGGGGTTATCAAAACATTAGAATTAGAAAAACACGAGTGGGAGTGAGAAAGAAACAGTGGGATTATTAGATGGAGAAAGAGCAGTAAGAGAGAGATAGAGATAGAAGGCGAAGGAGGAAGAGAGAGAGTCAAAAACTCATTTCTTTATGCATCTGGAATCTGGAATAGGTACTGTCTTCTCTTTATATTAGGAACTACCTCTCTCTCTCTCTCTCTCTCTCTCCCTCTCTCTTGTGTATTTTAATATTACTGTTTCTTTTTCTCTCTCAGAATGAAATTTTCTGTCTCTCTCTTGTGTCATTCATAAAATAAAATCCCTTGTCTTTTTCCCTCTCTCTCTCTCTCTCTCTCTCTTTCTCTCTCGCTCTTTCTTTCTTTTCGTCTATTTTTTTCCTCATTCTCTCTTCGTCTTTCTTCTTGCCTCTAGCTTTCTCTGTTTCTCTCCCTCTTTTTACTATTTTATATTTCCTTCATTCATTCATTCTCTCTCTCCCTCCCTCTCTCCTGGTCGCTTCTCGTGAGAGGTTTAGGTTTATCATTTTCTTAAGCTGAGTCCACACATAGGTAGTCGACGGCCCATCGATCGACTAAATCAATGTCGACTGAAACCGTCCACACTGTCTGGACAACATAGATTCACGTCGTCCATCGACAGCCGTCGACTATGTGTGGACAATGGACATAGCTTAAGGTTTAAATTCTCGTCTCTGTCGTCACACAACTTCGTGCTAATAAAAGTCGCGGAACTACGCTCTAAAGTCGCGGAACTACGCTCCCAGCGAGAGCCTTCAGACGCTCTTAAACCGAGTTACTCTGAAGCTGCATTCTGTTCTGGAACACTCTGACTCCCAGTGGGTCAGTGACTTCTTGCAGGCTTGTCTGTTATCTCGTCCATCATCCATTTCACTATTAGGTCTCCTTGTCAAACTCATCATAACCTTTGCTTCTCTGATATTGTTTCCAAATACTCCCACTCCCCCATCTAAATCATCTAATGGGTCCTGCAATGGGTCCATGTCGTGCTTCCATCAGATAAGTCCAAAGATACTTAATGTTGTTTTTTCGTTTTGTTATCAAAAGCAGCATTGATATCAATTAAGATTCGAATCAATTTATTAATCTTCGTTGCGCTTGTTATCTCCGTTAATCTTCAGGTCGTGTTTTGAACGGCCAAGCAGATTTTTTCCTCTTTTGGTTTTTGTCAATTGAGGTGAAAGAACTAATTCGCCTAGAAGAATGCATGGAAAAACAATGTTTATCATTAAATTTAATGATGAATCAACAAAAACTTTCATTTGGGGCATACAAATAAGCATTCATTGTTTAATCGTTTTTAGTTTTTACTGATTAATGTTCTTTCATAAATTTTCATATTGTTTGAACTTTTGTAAATTCGTGGCAATAAGAATAATTAGATAAAATTAAATTTAATGATGAATCAACAAAAACTTTCATTTGGGGCATACAAATAAGCATTCATTGTTTAATCGTTTTTAGTTTTTACTGATTTATGTTCATTCATAAATTTTCATATTGTTTGAACTTTTGTAAATTCGTGGGAATAACAATAATTAGATAAACACATACTTCCTCCAATAGTCTGTCAGAAAATAATAGAACTTCAAGAATTTTAACGACTTCAGGTCATGTAATCCAACAACTTTTGGCGTTTCATTTGAAATCAACCTGTTTCTTGCTAGAACAGATAACACTGCTGTCCTTTTGGTTTGGGATCGTGGTCTCATTATGGTCCTCGATATTGTTTCTACCATTGTTGTTTGCTGCATTCCATTCCCTGTCTAGCACTTCTATTTATATTTCATCTCTTATCAGATTCCTAGTTATAACGTGTTTTATTGTAATCTCCATCATCGAGGTTGGCTCGACGTTTTATATTTCTTAGGCTTTTATCTAATGGTTCCGAGTATATTTGTTTTGTTTTAAGTTCCTCTGAATGGAAAAAATTAAGTAGGCAGCTCTCCAGCAAGCAGCAAGTTCTTATTTATGACATGCATTAAAAGTTTACACAAATATTATTACGTATTTTATGTTTAACTCCGTGGAGCGATCATGTTTTGTGATAATATTAACAGACTGGTTCCGAACTTGGAGATAGACTAACCATTGGCTAATGAATTCAAATTACCTCTAAATCATAACCGGTATAAACATATTGGTCCAAATGAACAATATGATTAGCATGTGGGTTTAATTTATGCCAGTCGTCAACCTTAATCACAACTATCAGGACGGACAATTTTGTGTTTATTTTCATAGTGAAGAAGTAGATTTTTTCCATCTTTTTCATCATATTATGGTTATTTAATGAAAAACTTGGAAAATAAAAGTGTCTAAACGTTTTCTTTATGATCTGGCTTGATCCTAATGATATTTTGATTAGGTTGCCAAGATTACTTTCCCACATAGAATAGCTCTCCTAGAAGCTAATCCTGACCAGGATTAAATGATAATCCGAGTTTAAAATTCGGCCCTGAGTCTCTTGAGGGCAATTGAGGAGCTGGGTGAAAGAGGATCAAAAAAGACTTGGTGACAAGACTAAATTAATATCGTACTAAAATTATAGGTTGGTACCTTTTAGATTTTGTTTGGTAGAAATATACTCGTAGGTATTACATAAGAAATATAATATGTAATACATTTTCCATGTTTGGCTAAATTCCTGTGCTGCATTGATAGATAGTACTTTGAACGTGGGGCAAACAGAGCCTATCGACTTTCTTAAGGTGTGTCCAAACATAGTCGACAAACCGTCGATCGACGAGGTGAATCTATGTTGTCGAGGCCACACCTTTAGGATCCATAATCTTATCTGATCATGATAAACGAAACAAATATAATGATCGGTTTCTTTGCTCCTTCTGAAAAGTTAGGAAAATTATCTTTTTTACATAAAAAACAGGTTTCATGAAGGGAATTGTAAGTACCTATAATTACAGAGGTCTTATCGCCACGAAATTGAAGAGAGAAGAAGGACAGGATAGGAGAAAGCCAGCCGTTCCGAAAAGGAATAAAGTCCACCCGGGGTAGAAATCAAACCCGCGACCCATCTCTTACAAAGGGAAATGGTCGTTGGGCGCTGTTGTTTCTCGCGGCTATGATTATCCGTAATGAAAACGGGGACTATCATTTTATTGGTAATCACTGTAATCAGAATTAGGTACCTCGCTGGGAAATCGGGGACAGGTAACACGGGGTAACTGGAAGCACCAGGGTGTAATGGGTACAAGCGGGGACGCAGGTACTCGTAACAATGGGGAATAATGGAGGATATCTCTCTTTTAAATAATGTAATGAACCGAAGCCGCTCTGACGGGGACTATCATTTTATTGGTAATCACTGTAATCAGAATTAGGTACCTCGCTGGGAAATCGGGGACAGGTAACACGGGGTAACTGGGCGCACTAGGAGGCAATGGGTACAAGCGGGGACGCAGGTACTCGTAACAATGGGGAATAATGGAGGATATCTCTCTTTTAAATAATGTAATGAACCGAAGCCGCTCTGATTTCCCACAGGAGTTCTGTTTCTATTTTCCACTCCTCTACTGCCTCTTCTCCTCCTTTTCCCACTCCTCCTCCTCCTATGTTCTAGGTTTTAGCATCCTTCCTCCCCTTTCCCCCTCCCCGAGTGACTATAAAAAGAATAGAAAGTAGCTACTTACTTGTACTTACTCAGGTATTATTTTTGCCTTCTTTTCAAATAAGGATTGCGGGCTTGCACTTTATTGAGTAGAGATTGATTCGGAAGTTAATTACCTACCTATGTTGGGGATTATTTTCCAAGAGGTACTCGACATCTGTCTTGGGAATTACTAGGGACTTGGGTAGGTAAATTTCTAATACTACATGAGTTCTAAAGGTGGGCTGCTTTGAGAGTTTTGAGTGAAACCGTGGAACGGTAAGAAAGAATAGGTAAAAAAAATCGGGTTTACTATAACTCTAATACGGTGATAAATAATAACAAGGTCAATACAACACATAAGACAAATGACACCTTCAAGGATGAGACAAAATATAGAGAAAAGACAAAAAATTAGAGGGAAGGAAAAAAGACAAGGGAAAGAAGGAGAGGACTAGAAGAGAAGGGGCAGAAACAAGAAAGTAAAAAAAAGGTCAAGAGGCGAAAAGAAGGAAGAAGGAGGAAAAGGAGAACAAAGGGCAAAGAGAGAAGATTAAAGAAAGTGGACGGAAAAATTAAAAGGGGATGCCAAGCAGAAGAAAAGAGAGGAGAATGAAGAGAGAGAGAGAAAGGGAGAGAGAAGTAAACGTATCTAATGAGTTTTAGAAAATGTTGGTACATAAATTCTAAGTCGCCTCTTTCCATGAGGGAAAAACTGCAATTTTCATGGTTGATTTTTTATATCCTTCAATTTTTTTCTTCATCTTTTCATTTTTCTGCAACAACGAAGAATCCAAATGACTCTCTCTCTCTCTTTCTCTCTCTCTCTTTCTCTCTCTCTCTCTCTCTTTCTCTCTCTCTTTCTCTCTCTCTCTTTCTCTTTCTCTCTGCATGGCTTGAATTCATAATTTCAATAATGTTTTTTGTTCTTTTTTTGTCATCTTTTTTTTTTTTTTTAACGGAAAATACCTAAGGAATGTGTTTCTTTCTCTTTTCGATAAAAGAACAAAGAACCCTTTAGTCCCCCTATACACTTCGAGCCCAGTTGACTCCAGTCTTCGCATACGTCATTCATGTTTGCAAAAGGCGATCACTGCTGTCTAAATAACACCATTTGGACTGGGGATTGGCTACACATGGCAGAGCCGTAAAATGGGCTGTGTCCACTGCAGATTTCACTCCACACGATAAGTTTTGAATTGAGTTCATTTGGATTTATGGACTTACCGTGTGTAGGCACCTTATACGAGGCCTAAGAGCAAAAGAAAACTAAAAAGAGCGTACCTGCCTATTGGAAAAAAGAAGAAGAAGAAGAAGAAGAAGAAGAAGAAGAAGAAGAAGAAGAAGAAGAAGAAAAGATTCGATTTTCTTCTTTTAAAGGCGGAGGATAAAGAGCGATACAAAAAGAACAAGAAAGAGACGGCTTTGTGTGTAAAGCGTTTCATTTTCCATTGTGCAGTGATTTTCCGTGAAAAATAACTTGAAAAGGACTTTCCTGTCCTTTTGAAGGGACTTTAGGGGACAAAGGAAATTGGGAGGGGGACTGGAGGCTATATCAGAGGAGAGACAGTTTCCTTTCTTTGCGTATCTTCTATGGCCTCTTGACTTTTGAGCGCTTAAAAAAAGGTAGTGTTAATAATGTCTTTGAAACGTACATGTATCTACACTTCTTTTTCTTTTTTGCACTCGATTGAAGTCAAGTAGAACCCATATAAAGGTAGGATCAAACTCTAAGGGTTAGGTGGTAGAGAACGCCTAAGGCGTTAACCTCGCCTAGTGGTTGCCTTCCACTCAAGAGTCTATTATTATTATTATCTGCTTAGCATAAAATCCGCCCAGGGCGGGAATCGAACCCGCACGGTCTAGCACTCACAAGGTCTGTCTGTCTGGCCCGCACACAAGGATTTATAGTCTGAGGTGACCAGTGGGCCACTGACCCACGTTCGTCAGTAGTCACGTCCATTGCCTTAAGGTCCTTAGGTAGATGAAACAACTGACAACAAATTACAATCTACTATTGTCACCTATTGTGTCATATCAACGCCTTGACGCTATAGAAAACCCGAAATATATTTTTCCTAAGGACTTCGGTGTTATTGATTATTAATACTCGGTATTATTGAGTTATGATTGAGAAGATTTTCTATTGAAAGCACACGACTACTGATCTGCTGTTTCTATTGTCACAGAATACTCCTCCGACATTACAGGGTGTCGATAAAAAAAGGTAAGTTCACTATGAAAAGTCAGTACCTATACATAACCTACTTTCCAGGTAATGTACCTACCTATTCGCTCGCCCATCCAAACAATCACCACGCTCAATGGTGCTCCAGTATTTCTCAGAAAAGGTCAAAGTCCAAGAAGAAAACTAGACCGAAAGACTGTTCTGTGCGAGGAACATCAGGAGGAACAATGAAAAGTGTTAAACAAATTAGGAGTGAGTATTTCGTGAGAGAGGACAGTCCTCTTTTGATTTATTTGAAACACCCTAATATATCTGGTAGGTAGCTACTTTGCGTTTGTGACTGTATTTTAGTCCGTGATGGCATAATACTTCTCCTTCTTTAAAATACTCGTAAGTCAGAAAATACATAAGTAGGTATGTAGTACATAATATGTATGTAATAAATGTAATGTATTATGTTGAATTAAGAACATATAACAATTACATGAAATTGGACACATAACACGCGCAGTTAACTACGTAGGTACTACTGATCGCGTACCAAATAAGGAAATATTGTTGAAAAGAAATCTGAAGCACGGGAAAATCAGGTTATTGAAAGAAAAATTCGTTTTCGGATACACAAGGTCATATCGGATTCCTATACAAAGTCATACTTATTTATGATGGCTATTTCGGGGTGCAATCGGTCTCTTGACAACAAAAATGGTCATATTATTTATGATTTGCAAAAGTTACAATACTTTTTTTAATGGTCATCTTCAAAAGTTACATTGTCATCTTCAAAAATTGCAATGTTATCTGAGAAAGTTGCACTGTCATTTTGAAAATGTTGATATTGTTGACGCACGTAAATGGAAAATTCAGAAATAGAAACGAAGGACATTGAAGGACGAAATAAATAATTGTAGAGAAGAAAGAAGATGAAAAGAAAAAAGAGTAGGATGGACGAATAAAGGGGGAAGATGAGAGAAGAGGAGAAGAAAGAAAAGGAGAGGACGAATAAAGGTGAGTTTGACGATGGAAAATTAAAATGACAATAAAGTAGAAGAAGAATGAAAAGGAAAAGAAGAAATGGAAAAAAAGGACAAGGAGCTCTTCAATGAATGAATGAATGAATGAATGAATGAATAAAGAAGAACGAGAATAAGAACAAGAAAACGAAGAAGACGAAGGGGACAAAATGACGAACCGAGGCTCGAGAAAGGTTATAGAAGGAGGAGGAGGAGGAGGAGGAGAAGGAGGAAGAAGAAGAAGAGGAGGAGGAGGAGAAGGAGGAAGAGGAAATTAGGAAAAGGACTCAGGAAAAGCTGTGTGGGAAAACGACTCCAGAAGTAGCCAATTTCATTTTCCAGATGACTTCAAATGAAGATGTTCTGAAACAATAGAACACTGTTACACAAAGGACAATGATAAAATGTCATTGCCGGTCCCTTTTTCCACTCTAGGGGTCATTTGGTTTTATGCTAAGGTTAATTTTAATTAACAAAAAGGTCGACCCCTCTTCCTCTCAACCCCTCGCCTGAGATATCTTTCTTACCACCGGGAAAATGACAATAGTTTTCTGTTTTTCCTCTTAGTTTATGTCTTATTTTCTTTGGCCATTCTCTTTACCTCCTTCAAATTTCTCTCTCTTTCTCAATCGCTCTTTCTCTCTCTCTCTCTCTCTCTCTCCCTCCCACAAGTCCTCTCTTTCTTCGCCTCCTCGCTCCCTCTCTCGCGTCAACCTTAATCACAACTATCAGGACGGACAATTTTGTGTTTATTTTCATAGTGAAGAAGTAGATTTTTTCCATCTTTTTCATCATGTTATGGTTATTTAAAGAAAAACTTGGAAAATAAAAGTGCCTAAACGTTTTCTTTATGATCTGGCTTGATCCTAATGATATTTTGATTAGGTTTTAATTGAATGTGAAGGTCTCCTTCGTCGCCAAGTCTGTCTCTGCGTGATAGCTTAGGTGAAAAGCTTGTCAATATGCCAAACAACGCAAAATTAACGATATTGCAAAAACAAACAATATTGTTTTGGATTTTGAAGAGTTATTGGGAATGCTGACACTGGTGAATATTGATTTAACAAGTTTGGGATCCCCATCAGTTTATTGAATATGTTGACCAACATGATGGACATGGACATGGAGTGAATCTGGTAGCACACAGAGATAATGGTTATAATGGGGATTTATGGCTAACCGAGGGAGACCATATTTGGCACCGATATTCAAATCAATCTGAGGATGTAGTGACATAAATTCCAAAATGATTTTCGTTTGAAGATATTCCAAAATGATCTCTGAGGTTATGGAACTTGTCTGTTCAATAATTTGCATGGTAAATCTGTAAAATGAGCTGATATTACCAAAAGACATTGAGGAAAAGTTAAAAGAATCTTTATCAATAGAAGAACTTTAACCGTTCTAACAACTGACCAAGATCTCTGTCAAGCTGTAAACACCATTCCCACATCCTGAAAAGTCTGGCAAATACGCAAAACCGTTCCCAAAACACTTTACCAAAAAGTCAATGACTCAAAAGCAGAACTAATCACAACTTTTCCATCAACTACATAAAAGTAATGAAACATGAGCAACCTTTTTGAACCTTTCTATCAAACTTCATAAAAGTCTGGAGTGTGGACGTGAACAAGTGTCATAATTAGCTCATATCACAAGAGAGTGGATAATACCTAAGGACAAGGTGATAAATAATAACAAGGTCAATACAACACATAAGACAAATGACACCTTCAAGGATGAGACAAAATATAGAGAAAAGACAAAAAATAGGAGGGAAGGAAAAAAGACAAGGGAAAGAAGGAGAGGACTAGAAGAGAAGGGACAGAAACAAGAAAGTAAAAAAAAAAGGTCAAGAGGCGAAAAGAAGGCAGAAGAGGAAAAGGAGAACAAGGGGAAAAGAGAGAAGATGAAAGAAAGTGGACGGTAAAAATTAAAAGGGGATGCCAAGGAGAAGAAAAGAGAGGAGAATGAAAGTGAGAAGAAAAGAGACTAGATGGAGGGAAGGAGAAAGAAAAGGAGAGTAAAAAGGAGGCGAAAATGGAAGAATAGAGAGAAGAGAAAGAGCGGAAGAAAGAGAAAGGATGAAGGATGTTAAAACAGTCGAGGATGTAGGATGCAGAGATGGGAACAAGGCAAGAAGAGATAGGGTGAAAAATGAGAGAGAGGGGAAAGAGAGGATAAGGAAGAGATATAGAGAGAGAAAGAAGGACAGTATAGACTTATAGAGAAAAACCCTAAATCGTCTTCTCTCATGGATTGTACTAGATTTCGTATCATTGCACATTATCAGAATGTTGGGGACACAGAAAGTGGCTCCACGTTGCCGTCCCTGGAAACGATCTAATACTCAATATTAAATCGGCTAAACTTTCTACCACCAGATATGCATCAAGCAACAAACTCAACAAAAAGGCCCTTTTCAGGGCCACACAACCCACCAGCATGTTCAGCACTTCAAAATCAATCCTTGTCAAGACCCGTTTTAAAAACCACTTCCATCAACATCGAAGGATTTCTGGACACGAAAATATAATATCAGAATATTACTAGGTAAGTACATAATATGTAGTTGAATTAGTTCTGTGTCCAGGTACATCAGAAACAGAATCAGTTCTGTATTATCACATCTGTATAGAAACGTACAGAGAGTGCGTGACTAGAGAATCGGAACGATATTTTCTATTGTCTAAAATCCAAACTAGACAGATGTCTAACACGTTTGGTAGCCAGATTCCTAGTAATTTACCAGAAGTACTAGAGATTCAGTTTCAGTGTCAAGGTATGTAGATGCATATTTGTAAAAATTACTGCTCTTGAATCCTGGGCAATGGTAATTGCGTTTTCCAGTGTCATTAAAAGTGCTTCAATTTTTTGCCCATTTTGTCTGAATGCAAATTGCATAAGTTCTTTGTCGAAGAGGTTTGATAGAGAGAGCTGTAACAACAGAAGTCTTATCGACCGAAAACCGAAACCAAAGAGAGAAGGAGGACAGGATAGGAGAAAGCCAGCCTTTCGGGGAACGGACCTTATCTGCCCCGTCGAAAAGAAAAGAAAAAAAAAAAAAAAAAAAAAAAAAAAAATCAACAGGAACTTCTGAACTGATATGGACCAGGAAACATCTCTCTGCTACAAGGGTCAAGATCAAGTACGTCAAAGGCAGGCCGTGGACTCGTAATCTAAAGGGCTTGGGTTCGAGTCCCAATAGGGATAGGTATGAAAATTTAGTATCCTCTTTTTTAGGCGAAGATTTGCAAAATCCTAGCGTGTCAACCTACGCTCGTGTGTTGCCAGCTTTTTACTCTCAAGATTGAGTGTATTGAAAGTCAGAGCACAAAAAAAGGAGTTTAGTTTTTTTTTTCTTTTTTCTAAGGAGAAAAAATTGTAGGTGTTTTTTCTGCATGAAACTGTTTGATTAGGATCCTAGTATCCCCTGGGAGACAACAACAGGGAATTGACCGAACAAGGAGGTAGAAAAAAGAAGGAAAAACTTACCTCCTCTCTCTCTCTCTCTCCCTCCCTCCCTCTCTCTCTCTCTGTCTCTCTCTCTCTCTCATGAATATTTCTTTGGGTAAGATCTCTCTCTCCCTCCCTCCCTCTCTCTCTCTCTGTCTCTCTCTCTCTCTCATGAATATTTCTTTGGGTAAGATCTCTCTCTCTCCCTCCCTCCCTCTCTCTCTCTCTGTCTCTCTCTCTCTCTCATGAATATTTCTTTGGGTAAGATTTTTTTTTTTTTTTAATGGAAAACTGCATTTTAAAAAGGAAGAAAGAGGGAAAGGAGAAGAAGAATAGAACGGTTTTACAGGAAAAAAAAAATAAACTAATATACGGCACTTTAGCGTGTTTATTAGTCCAGGAAAAAAATGGAAAAGCTCACGAAAAAAATCCTTGGGGGCGTCTATTCTGGAGAAGAAATTCTAACGAGAAAATTAAACTTAGAATAAAGTCTGGTAGTTTTGTAAGTTTATAATATTTTTTAATTAAAATTGCCAGACCATTTTTTTTTTCTACATAATCATATTTTAAACTTTAAAGTCATTTCTTAGGGATTCATTATGTTACTGAGGATCATCAAGACAAATACTTACATTTATATTTACAATTTTTTTTTTTTTTTTTTCCAAATACCTCCTTTCTACTTCTAATTGAAATTTAAAAAAAAAAAAAAAAAAAAAAAAAAAAAAAACTAAAAGAACTAAAAGAAACAATGAAATAAAATGAAATTAGTATTTCCTACTGAAAACAACAAAGGTCCAAGAACAAAAGCTCCTTTGAAATTTACCTCAATCAGCTGTTAAAGATTGTTTTCTTGACATAAATAAAATTGTGTTGTTGTTGGTCTTCTTCTTCTTTTTCTTCTTCCTCTTCTTCTTCCTCTTCCTCCTTCTTCTTGACAAAATGACGAACCGAGGCTCGAGAAAGGTTATAGAAGGAGGAGGAGGAGGAGGAGGAGAAGGAGGAAGAAGAAGAAGAGGAGGAGGAGGAGAAGGAGGAAGAGGAAATTAGGAAAAGGACTCAGGAAAAGCTGTGTGGGAAAACGACTCCAGAAGTAGCCAATTTCATTTTCCAGATGACTTCAAATGAAGATGTTCTGAAACAATAGAACACTGTTACACAAAGGACAATGATAAAATGTCATTGCCGGTCCCTTTTTCCACTCTAGGGGTCATTTGGTTTTATGCTAAGGTTAATTTTAATTAACAAAAAGGTCGACCCCTCTTCCTCTCAACCCCTCGCCTGAGATATCTTTCTTACCACCGGGAAAATGACAATAGTTTTCTGTTTTTCCTCTTAGTTTATGTCTTATTTTCTTTGGCCATTCTCTTTACCTCCTTCAAATTTCTCTCTCTTTCTCAATCGCTCTTTCTCTCTCTCTCTCTCTCTCTCTCCCTCCCACAAGTCCTCTCTTTCTTCGCCTCCTCGCTCCCTCTCTCGTTCTCCTCCTTTCTTTCTCTTTCTCTCCCACGCAAATTCTTCTCTCCCTCTCTCTTTCTTGCCCCCTCAAATCCCTCCCTGTCTTTTTCTCTCCGTCTCCCCATCAAATCGCTTTCTCTTTCTCTCTCTCTCTCCCATTTTTCTCTCTCTCTTTCATTTATTCTTTATGTTCTGTTGACCATTATTTTTACTCTTCAATAACTCTTCATTGTTCTCTTTATTAACTGCTGGGAACAAAATAGTAAGTCAAGTGAACACGGGACAGTCAATAAGAGATACAGGAATAGCTATCTACCCTACACTACTAACTGGTAAATAGGTTTTTTGTTTTTGTTTGTTTGTTTTTTAACTAGTGGTTGACCCGTCCTTTGTACGGGATCAGCGTGGCATAAGAGTAATAACTTTGAGGTGCTGCCATTTTGAATCGGGATGGAATATGACAAATTTAAATTTGAATAACCTAGGTATGTCCCCCTCAGTACTCTTCTCAACAACCACAAAAAATTCATCAAAATCGGTCGAGCCGTTTTTTCGTGAAAAGAGAACAACAAAAGTTCCATCAGAGTAACAGCGCCGTAACAGACAGACATACATGTACATGTTTCTGTGTATGCAATATGCAACAATTTAGTCGAATTTCGCATTATTTTCATAATATAACTTCTTGGCCGATTTGTGTACGCTGATAGCTGAAATGCAACAAAACAAAAAAGTGAAAATAATAACGCAAGTAAAAATAAAGTAAAATTATTAGTAATGAAAATAATAACAGACATTACAATCTTTCATGACATGACATGTTCTAATGACCTGAAGAATTTCTCTTTCAAAAAACTCAGTAGATTTGTAACCCAGCTGTGACTTTACTTACTAAAAATATTATTATCTACGTATTCTTACTTACTAAAAGTTATTATTTCTCAGTTTGTACCTACTTCTTTTTGTAAATCTTCTTCTTTACCAACAAATTGAATTTCTATAATTTCTGCTCCATGCAACATACCCGCTCACCTACTTGTTCAAAGGTAATTGTTGCTGCCGTGTTGTTGGATCATGCGAGAAATAGATCAACAGTTCTGTTGAACACTGGTGCTAGCTTCACGATCAACAATAATTGAATTTACTTTCGCCAGTCAGCTGATATAGGTAAAAGGAAGATACGATGTTTTTAGCAAACTGATAGATAGGAAGGAACTGAAGTTACTGGAGATTTTATATTATCTTGAAATCAATGGAAATAATAATAGGCTTTAATACAACAGTATCTCTACCTGTATAAATAAATAAATAAACCATTATTTGGTGGTCATTAAAGGCACAATACAATACATACTTATAGGTTTAGAAAAACATACAAAGAGTGATCCTACCTATGAATATAACCATTATACATGAAGTATTTTTAAGTTCTTCCCATCTGAAAAATATGCCCAAGCTCAAGGCCAAGACCCAAATTCAGCAACTGCTGAGGTATAATCTCTACCAGTATAATATAGGAATACATATTTGGATTAAGAACTGCAATCTCAAGTTGGAAAGATGTATCCAATTAATAAATAGCCAAATGAGATTAGTTGCTCTCTTCTTTGAGTTAATGTATTCTTGGGTATCTGCAGTGAATCTGGACTCAATAGAAAGGTTTAAACTAAAACGTTTACGCTAAGCAAATTTCCTCACGCGATTTTGGACCCAATTCTGGCTGTTGAAGGCCAAAAAGAAATCCTTTTTCGGAGTAATTTCAGAGTTTCTTGAACCACTAGAGTTTTCTAGTAAAATATAGTTCTCATAAAGCATTCAGTAGTTTAGGTATGTACTAGAGTTTTCTAGGTACTAGAGTTTTCTAGTAAAATATAGTTCTCATAAAGCATTCAGTAGTTTAGGTATGTACACTTACTGAAGGTTTTGCAACCTTTATTATTATCCCTTCTGGTAGGAGCTAATCTGCAGATAATATTGTTACGATACCTGGAACAGATGATTTTCACTATTATATGAAAAAGTTTTTAGCTGATTTATTTTATATACAGGGTGTTTAAAAAATGAATGGCCAACTTTGTGCTAAACAGGTAAGGTTTGGAACGGCTGGCTTTTTCCTATCCTTTGGAAGGAAGACATCAGTCCTCCTTCTCTCTTCACTTTCGGGATATAAGACCTCAGCAGTTATGACCAAAGTACTTTCCAATTCTGCACACTAGGAATTGAGAATTTCATTGTTCTTGACTAAAGTACTTTCCAATTCTGCACACTAGGACCCTGTGGTAAACGAACAAAAAAGGTAAGTAGGTATACCTCTCAATTAAGTGGGTAAACATACCTCTGTTATTCCTAGGAGACGTATACCTATACAATCCATTTTTGTACCTCACAGAACTTGGGCCATTTCAGAAATTTAGTCTCGCAACCAAAAACTTTCGCATTTCATGTCCCTGAACTATAAGTCGGTCATTAAGGGTTTAACGCCCCGGGGGAAAGGTAATTCAGGCCGAAATGTACTCAAGACTATTCAGCCGTCTCTTAACGGCAGTAACAGTCCTAATAATAACAGTCCTAACCTAACTTGTAATGACGTCTGTTAAGGTAAGATAAGGTAATAAGAAAGGTAAGAACACACTCAAAGTAATCTGACAGAGAAAACAAGGCAAAACTGGTGGTGTGAACATCACACGATTTTCTATTGGGTACATATGTAGATTATGGAACTAGAAAAAAAGTTCATTGTTATTAGGACGAAATTTTTTGGCCAAAAAATTAAATTGGTTGGTTGACACTAGTCGTAATAATTAGGTGTTGACCCTGCGCCTAGAGTAATGGGGGTGAACTCTCTATAATTTTATTTATTTATTTATTTATTTTTAATCTCGTCCATTCAATTACCAATTTTAGAAACTCGAACTGTTCCCTACTACATATTTTCTCACTACCTACAAACCTACATCGTACACTCGAAGAATGTTATACAAGCTCCCCATACACGAGACGATAGAAAGTAAAACACCATTCACCGCTCAATTTGCAAACCGAAATTTAATCAAACTTTTCGTGCAAAACGCAAAGAAAAAAGTTTTTTTTTTCGTGGAGGCAAACTTTTGCAAATAAAAGAAATGGGAAAAAATTGAAATTTTTGTTTCCAAATTGAAGCATTTAACAAAACTTTGTTCCTACCCTTCCCTCTCTTACTAAGAGATTCCGAGTATTTAGACAATTAATTTAAAGTACTCAGAAGAAGTGTTTTACGTTTTTTCGTCTTTTTCTTCGTAAAAAAAAGAAAGAAAAGCACGCAAGAAACTGTAAAGAATGTTATTGCGCGAGGAGAAAAAAAAGAAAATTCAAGAAATATTCCGCAGAGCACGGGCTGAAAAAATGGCTGTATAAACCGTGTTACTTTCTAGTCATAATGTTTTTTAGCTAAGGATTTTGCACAGAAGTTATAATTTTGTGGAATACCTACAGACTACCTTTAGGATCTAAAATACGTGCTCAAAAAAGACGCGAAAAGTTCTCATTTATAGACTAGATCTGTAGGTAGTGGGAGTAAGTTAGTGGATGTTCCATTTTCCCTGTCTCGGAATGAAATAATAATCATGATATTGGTGGATGTGTCATATTTTCTCTCTTCGTAAATGGAACATTAGTGGAGATGTCAATTCTTCCGCCGTGGAAGGAGTCCATAATTATATCCAACCAATCCTTCCATCAGCGGGAGAACATGCCTATCTCACGGACCCAGAATGTAAGTTGTATGTAACAGAATAAGGAGAGCGATTATTTTCCTTACAGATTTGTACAGTTTTATAAAAATTATCCCAGTTTACCTTACAAATTTCATAGTTAGTTTCTAATTCTAGGTACCATCAAT
This sequence comes from Diaphorina citri, assembly GCF_000475195.1. Taxonomy (NCBI): domain Eukaryota; kingdom Metazoa; phylum Arthropoda; class Insecta; order Hemiptera; family Psyllidae; genus Diaphorina; species Diaphorina citri. The sequence continues at coordinate 102,732 of NW_007377453.1, read as the reverse complement.
TATAATTACATTACACCAGGTCATCCCCCCCTCCCTGTGAGTTGAGTTTTTGCGGCCCGCCAACTCTCTACCTTGGTCTCTTGCGGCCCTCGGGTGCCCTAAGGTTGAACAACCCTGCTCTAGAGTGTACTGATTTAGAACTACGCTATATTATTGAATGTTAGGTATCCGAACAAAATGTTCAACAACACACATTGATAAAACACCTCTGTTTCCCTGTTTCTCTCGTTCCAATAGAGAATAAAGCTTTTGCTAAAATAAACTCCCAATCTCTCCAGAGTCCAATACATAAATAGAAATACATACGAGTATTACGAGTCCAATACATACCTACATACGAGTCAATACATAGTTACATACTAGTACCAGTACAACACAATAGAATATACAGTACAGTTGAGTACAGTACCTACAATAGGAGAAATACAGGAGGTATGAGAAAAGAAGGTAGAAGAGAAGAGAGAAACTCCTGATTTGTTCCAACTTTCCATCGGTAAGGGCTACATAACTACATACGAGTCAATACATATAGTTACATACTAGTACCAGTACAACACAATAGATTCAATAGAATATACAGTACCTAGGTACCTGCAACAGGAGAAATACAGGAGGTATGAGAAAGGAAGGTAGAAGAGAAGAGAGAAACTCCTGATTTGTTCCAACTTTCCATCGGTAAGGGCTACATAACTACATACGAGTCAATACATATAGTTACATACTAGTACCAGTACAACACAATAGATTCAATAGAATATACAGGGAAGCTCATATATTCCATACCAATGGCACAATCGCATGACAATATCAAGGGGGTGAAAGATGATCTTGCGTCTTCAGCAGCTCTGTCGTATTTTGTGTGTTTTTCTCTCGCATTGCTGTGCTCAATACTCGACCAACTTCGGGAACCATATGAGGCAGCGTGAATTGCCTTCGTCCTATCTACAATTCTGTACACGGGTCGTAAATGTCGTAAAAGTTTCCAAAGGGATGAGTTTTTCTATTGAAATAGGGTTTCACACTTCACAGAGCTTCACAGATGAGATTCTGAATTCTGGGCCTGAGCCCATTTTCGATAATCAAGGCCGATTTGTTTAGGTATGTACTAGAGTTTTCTAGGTACTAGAGTTTTCTAGTAAAATATAGTTCTCATAAAGCATTCAGTAGTTTAGGTATGTACTAGAGTTTTCTAGGTACTAGAGTTTTCTAGTAAAATATAGTTCTCATAAAGCATTCAGTAGTTTAGGTATGTACTAGAGTTTTCTAGGTACTAGAGTTTTCTAGTAAAATATAGTTCTCATAAAGCATTCAGTAGTTTAGGTATGTACTAGAGTTTTCTAGGTACTAGAGTTTTCTAGTAAAATATAGTTCTCATAAAGCATTCAGTAGTTTAGGTATGTACTAGAGTTTTCTAGGTACTAGAGTTTTCTAGTAAAATATAGTTCTCATAAAGCATTCAGTAGTTTAGGTATGTACTAGAGTTTTCTAGGTACTAGAGTTTTCTAGTAAAATATAGTTCTCATAAAGCATTCAGTAGTTTAGGTATGTACTAGAGTTTTCTAGGTACTAGAGTTTTCTAGTAAAATATAGTTCTCATAAAGCATTCAGTAGTTTAGGTATGTACTAGAGTTTTCTAGGTACTAGAGTTTTCTAGTAAAATATAGTTCTCATAAAGCATTCAGTAGTTTAGGTATGTACTAGAGTTTTCTAGGTACTAGAGTTTTCTAGTAAAATATAGTTCTCATAAAGCATTCAGTAGTTTAGGTATGTACTAGAGTTTTCTAGGTACTAGAGTTTTCTAGTAAAATATAGTTCTCATAAAGCATTCAGTAGTTTAGGTATGTACTAGAGTTTTCTAGGTACTAGAGTTTTCTAGTAAAATATAGTTCTCATAAAGCATTCAGTAGTTTAGGTATGTACTAGAGTTTTCTAGGTACTAGAGTTTTCTAGTAAAATATAGTTCTCATAAAGCATTCAGTAGTTTAGGTATGTACTAGAGTTTTCTAGGTACTAGAGTTTTCTAGTAAAATATAGTTCTCATAAAGCATTCAGTAGTTTAGGTATGTACTAGAGTTTTCTAGGTACTAGAGTTTTCTAGTAAAATATAGTTCTCATAAAGCATTCAGTAGTTTAGGTATGTACTAGAGTTTTCTAGGTACTAGAGTTTTCTAGTAAAATATAGTTCTCATAAAGCATTCAGTAGTTTAGGTATGTACTAGAGTTTTCTAGGTACTAGAGTTTTCTAGTAAAATATAGTTCTCATAAAGCATTCAGTAGTTTAGGTATGTACTAGAGTTTTCTAGGTACTAGAGTTTTCTAGTAAAATATAGTTCTCATAAAGCATTCAGTAGTTTAGGTATGTACTAGAGTTTTCTAGGTACTAGAGTTTTCTAGTAAAATATAGTTCTCATAAAGCATTCAGTAGTTTAGGTATGTACTAGAGTTTTCTAGGTACTAGAGTTTTCTAGTAAAATATAGTTCTCATAAAGCATTCAGTAGTTTAGGTATGTACACTTACTGAAGGTTTTGCAACCTTTATTATTATCCCTTCTGGTAGGAGCTAATCTGCAGATAATATTGTTACGATACCTGGAACAGATGATTTTCACTATTATATGAAAAAGTTTTTAGCTGATTTATTTTATATACAGGGTGTTTAAAAAATGAATGGCCAACTTTGTGCTAAACAGGTAAGGTTTGGAACGGCTGGCTTTTTCCTATCCTTTGGAAGGAAGACATCAGTCCTCCTTCTCTCTTCACTTTCGGGATATAAGACCTCAGCAGTTACAGTTCTCTCTATCAAACCTCTTATGACCAGGTCCACAAAGTCAGGTTAAACTCTCGGAGCAATCTGATTGGCTATTCTTTTTGTTTGAATTTTTTGAAATCAACCAATCAAGTGGTTTAATTTTTTGTAATCAACCAATCAAGTGTTTTAATTTTTTGAAGTCAACCAATCAAGTGTTTTATTTATTTATTATTATTATTTTTTTTTTGAAATCAGCCAATCCAGTTTAACCCGAGGGTGAAACGTAAAGCGAGTTTAAACTCAATTTGTGGCCCGGACGTTAAAGGGAAAAAATTAGATACCTCTTTAATTGGTACTCATATTTTGGACACCCTGCATATTTGTCTTGAAATTCTCCAAGGTTGTTTACCTTCCTTTTCAAAGTCTTGCACATTTTCTTTTTAATATTTCCTGCAATCTTTTGTCATTATTTTTGTCATACAGGAGAATTTTCCCGTCAGCGGCAGATAAAAATTCAGGCAGATTTTCATTTTTCCTCTTTGAACATTAAATAATATGTATGTTCTTATACATATGATTGTATAATGTATATAGGTAGGTACATAAGTATGAAAGTATGTACAGGTATTGAGATGGGTACCTAACGGTTTAATAAAATTCAGATACGAATAATTTTGCCTTCTTTTTTTTTCAATAATGTTCTAACTCCTGGGCTTGTTTTAATTTTATGGTTGAGCTTCTTTTGACTTTCCTTACCTATAGGAAAGAAAGTAGACTATTTAGGTACCTGATCGACGGAAACTTTTGATTACCAGTGCTAAAACACGTTTTGAGGTCCCTAGTTTCAGACAAAATACCAAATCCAAAGTTTGAGCCATTAAACCCACCAAAACCATACCAAAAATCCCAAAAAAGTTAGTTATAATTAACATAGGTAGGAACAACGGTCGGCGGTATTTTGGCTGCATTTTGGGAGTTCGGGCTACTTCGACCAACTTCCAACAGGTAAGGGAGGTCGTGTGATGTTCACACCAGATTTTTTGCCTACCTATTTGAGTTTGATAGTACTGTATTACCTCCAGCTAAGACGGCAGGTATTAAGTACCTATCATAAAAAAATATGGGAGACTGTACGTAATATTGAAATGAAAAAAAAAAGTGTCTCCTCAAAAGGGATTTCTTCTAAAGCCTATAGGGATTTTGAGGAATGTAATTTCGAAACTTATGTAACGTAGGTACTACCTATGTACTTATGTAAAGTAGGTGCTAGCTATGTATGTACTTATAATATGTGCTTACATAGCTACTGGTTACTTACCTACATAGGTACTCCCTATGTAGGTAAGTAAAAAGTAGGTAAATGTTCAGACTTTTTTACTTAAAAAAAAAAAAAAATCAAGTGTAACCAACAAGTTATCTAGATAAATAGGTACCTATGTAGGCATTCTGTACCTATATTCTCACAAACCTACGCACCTAGGTACCTACCGATATTTCTACTTCTTTTTATCGTACGTATAAAGTAAAGTACTCCCCAAAGGAACGCTAAATTTACCAACGCATACATTTCTATTTTCACCACTTCTACCTCCTCGCCTTCACCATTCCTACCACTTCGTCTTCGCCACTTCTACCGTTTTTTCCGCGCTACTCGCGTAATGCCACATAAAAAATATGATTCCCACCCCCCCTCCCTATAGTTACCTACGCCACGTTTATCCCTAGGTACTCGGTCAGTGGTGTGGGGTGAGATTTTCAAAAGGGGAAGCTTTAAACCCATACACGGTATGTCGATCTGCCGGTGATCTACTGATTTGTGTTCCTAACATGGAAGTGATTACCCCTTCATGTGAATTTTATGTTTTATGACAGTACGTTCAAAGGCCACCGTAATTGGTGCCTTTTACTTCCCTTTTTATAGGAGAATGTAGGTATTTTGGAGAAATAATATGTTCATTTCTCGAGAAGTCGACACGATTTTTTTCCTTTGATATCTCGATATTTCTCGAGAAATTGAAGGAAAACAATTTTTTTTACTCTTTTTTTTCATCTACTTTTGAATATCATGTGAAATCAAGGAAAAAGTTATAGGCCGATGATAAAGACACCCATAGTCGCCCGGTCTGGGGGTTGATTCACCTGGTCTGGGGGTTGACACGCCTGGTATGGGGGTTGAACTTGAGTCTGGGGAAGGGGGAATATAACCTCTTTCGTTAATCAGCCGCCTATTAGGGTACAGTAGAATGAATATCTTATGTTCATTCATTTGACCAGGGCTGGGTTAGAAGCACATAACATCTATCAATGTTATTCGAACAGATTGATATAACATACTTTAGTTGTTTCAATAATAACTACGGGGTGGTTTCGTGAGCAATGAATTGATGTCCAATGTGAACATGATAAACTGTAGGTATTTTCCGTTCTAGAAACTTTCAGAAACGGAACCGCGGTTCCCTTTTGGTAAATGAAATAGTGCCTGAACCATAGGAAATCCAAGATGGCGCAAAGTTTCCCAAATGGAAAATACCTGCACCTCTTTTACCTAAATAGGTAATTTTATGATACCTATGAGGGTCAAAGTCTGACCTGAAGTTCCACGATTTTTCAAAGTTCACGTTTTTTCTCATCGTCCCGAAAATGAAGAGATAAGGAGGACGCAAGTATTATCCACCCTGTATGTATGTTGAACCAAATTAGTCCGCGCACTATGTGATCACAAGGTGTGAACAAAATAGTCCCCACACTTGACATGTCTAGTCAGGCGGACACGAGATGTTTGTAAGCTCTTAATTATTTTAATAACTTTGAAACTCGATACCTTATTAATATCGCTCTTTCTCTCTCTCTCTCTTCTGATGGACAGTTATTTATCTATAAGGAATATAAGGAAAATAACCGCTCTCCTTCTGTTATGTGTTAGCTGTTTGACATAGGGCGGAAGATATGATACATCCACTAATATTACATCAGTACCTATATGTCTAGGTATTTTTTAGAAAGATGGGAGAAACCACACATCCACCAATTTTGTCATGATTCTCCCTTGAAGTTTCGGGAGAAATGACAAACATATATCCCCTAAATCTGTCGGATAATTCTATCTTAGAGAGACGAAACGGTAGAAATGGCACATCCACTAATATTTTCTATCGTGATATCCTACCTATATGTACAAACTTTTCGTTGGATAGACTAGCTAGTGGTTGGGTGGAAGAGCTACTAGAAGAGCTTTTCATTAAAGGAAAGAGATAGAACCATTAAGTAACTATATCTAGGTAGGCACTCCCTTACTGATATTATTGTATTTATTACTATTGTAATATTGTACCTACTGTTAAAATATATGAATAAATAAAGGACTATTAATACTAATACTAATAGGGAGAGGAAGCAGTGAGCAGTGGTTTCCCTAACCTCCATGTATCACACGCCACTGAATTCTTCTCATTTCCATGCTACCTTTTCAACACTTTTGCGGTCTCTCTTTCCTTCCCCTTTTCCTCTTCTTCATTTCTTCTCATTTTTTCCTTTCATTCCTTATTTTTACTTTCATTTTTACCTTTTTTTTTATGTACATTTTCCGTCTTATTGCCTTGTTTTATACGGTTCTGTATTTTTACTACCTGTCTATCTTTTTCAATTTTGGCTTTTCTATCTTCTCTTATAGAGTATGTTTCTTCTTCTTCTTTCTCTTCTTCTTCTTCTTTTTCCTTTCTCTTCTTGTCCTGTCCTGCTTTCTTTCTCTCCCTCTCCGTTTCTCTCACTTTAAAATTTCCTCTGTCACTCTTTCGCCCTCTGCTCTCTCTCTCTTTCTCTCTCGTGCCACTTCTCTCTTTTCCTATTTCGTTTTTCCCTCTCATCCTCTCTCTCCCTGCCTTTACTCTTCCTTCCCCTGTATCTTCCAGCCTCTCTCTCTCTCTCTCTCTCTTTCTTCCTCTCTCTCTCTCTCTCTTTCTTCTTCTTTCTTTTCATCCTCTGTTTCTTTCAGAGATGTTTCTCTCTCTCCTTTTTTCTTTCCCTCTCTTTTTCCTCTCCCTTCTCGTCTTTTATGACTTTCAGAGAAGATGTCATCTTATTTCTCACGGAATTAACGTTAAGACGTAAGCCAGACTACCACTGTACCACTCTACTACGTTCAGGTTCAGGTCACAGTACGTTCAATGAAAGGTCAAATATTTTCAGGTTTGTTCACACATAGTCGACCGTTCGATGTCGACGAGGTGAATCTATGTTGTCGAGGCAGTTTGGACGGTTCAGTCGACATCGATCGACGGCCGATCGTCTATGATTGGACACACCTTGAGAATTTCATTGTTCTTGACTACACAACCTGTTTTGATAAATATAATACATATCTTTGTTCCTAGGGTGTTAAACTGATTAACTGATATTATTATTATTATTGCATTACAGGTCATCCAGGGCAGAGTATTCTGACGAAGCTCTTGGGTTTGTGCAGTTAAAACGTGACGGCAACCTATGTCAAAGCATTGGTTACACCTGAGCACAAGGTGAATGCTAAACCTTACCAGGTCCATTGTCTTGTTGATGAAGGAGAAGGCACCATACTGAAGGCATTTTGTTCAGATTGTGCAGCATGTCAAGGTAAGTAAATACTTTAAATTGAAAACCTTCTTTGCTGTTGTTGTTGGTTTTTTTTTTTTTTTTTTTTTTTTTTTTTTTTTTTTTTTTTTTCTTGGGAATTTTTTGATGAAGCCAAAAATTTTCGGACCCAGAGATCCTAATTTTCATTTTCTTTATTTCTAGTGTCCCAGGTTAACCCGAATTGTACCGAAGTAAAATTTGGCAAAGCAAAGTAAGATGATTACCTAATGAAGGGGTATTCAATCGGTCATACTAACACCATTTATCTGATTTATCATGAATAAAGATTTTTCCAAGTAATCTGGGACAGTTTGGGTTAAGAAAAAGTTAAAGGCTCTCGGTTTCTATACTTTTCCCTAGTCGTATCATGCCCCAAGTTATATGAACTTGACATGCTGATAGTGTGTAACTTGTTAGTAAGTTGTGATACTTGTTACAACTTGAAACTTGCTCGTATCTCGAACGTTTTAGGTTATAAATTACAGGTATTATTTTTTCTCGCCGTGACAAGCGAGAGGTGACAAAGTAACTTTTTGTTCCAACTTTTTTTTCTTAGGAGCAAAACTGCAAAACTTTAAGCTGGAACAAGTTTCTTCTTTTGTTGACTGAAGAGGAAATTAGAAGTTTCTAGGGTAGAAGAAAAAAAGCGCAAACAGTCGAACTAATATGATTCTGTCTTCCTATAATAATATGGGTAAACACAGGCGAACTTTTTACTGCTTTTTCCCCTTCTTCTTCTTCTTCTTCTTCTTCTCTTCCTCCTCCTTATGCTCCTCAAAGCTTAACTTTTTTTTCCACACAAAATTTGCAGTACTTAAACACACGGCAAGCTGCACGGAATATTGAAGGAACCAAGAAGATTGTTTTAGTAGTTTACTGAAGTATTGGTTTCACACTCGAGAGGAACGTGGCTCGAATCCCAGAAGCAATATATTAAAATGAGTGAGAGGAAGGTCATTTGTAGGATTAAGCTCAAACAAATTAATCTTCACTCTATTTCAACATGGATAATGTGATAGAATAATAATAATAATAATAATAATAATAATAATAATAATAATAA
>NW_007377453.1:40758-93907 GCF_000475195.1 Diaphorina citri | reverse complement strand
GAGGGAGAGAGAGAGAGAGAGAGAGAGAGAGAGAGAGAGAGAGAGAGAGAGAGAGAGACTTCTACCGATTATAACCAATCCTGTATATCGTATAATATGTAGGTAAGCTTTCAAGCATCTAACATTCTAACCCACTAGATTTCAAGTACCAAACCTAACATTACTTTCTGCCATTATCATCAAAGTAAAACAAACCCAATTCCTAATTCTACTAGTCTTCTTAATAGAAATACAGTGGACATAATTACCTATGTGAAATAATGCGTGTAGAAGTCATTCCAAATGTTGCTCTTGATAGAAAATTGCATGTTAGCATGTCATGGCATGACAATTGACATGCAACTACACTGTTGATCATTCGTGTCTTACACGACCAAGGGCGGTCACTGTGAAACACTGCCTACTGCATATTGAATAGAATAGAAATGTTTCTTAAATACAGAAAATAGGTAAATAAAGTATCCAGTATCTATGGGCCTAGTTAGCGGGTAGCGTGTCTGCCTTGTAAGCGCTAGGTCGCGGGTTCGATTGCCCTAACTATGGATCTGATTTGCCTATAAGGCCAGCCACTCACTATCAGACAGATCTGATAGGTACATCTGATCAGGTCTACCTGATGAGCTCACACACTATCTGGTGGACGTTACAGGTACGGCTGAAAAGGTCCGCCTGGCAGGTCTACCTGATAGTGAAAGGCTGGCCTAAGGATAACAAACCTTATGTATACTAAAATGCCCAGAAGTATACATAGCTAGGTAAGAAGGTAAGTGTAAAAGTAAGTAACGAAGAAAAAGTCTGTGTAACAAAATAGAAAACTACCCAAGTACACTAGAGACACTAGCGAGAGAGAAAGAGAGAGACGAGAGACTAGCAAGAGAGGAAAGTTCAGAGAAAAACTAAACGAAAGATCACAAAACAGCGTAAAAGTCAAACTGCGGTGTGATAGAAAAGGTATGGAACCTCCTGAGCTACGCTCAATTTTCAGCTCGTCTTTATCTCGGAAACTTACACCAGGTACATTTTGGATCGTAAATATGAAGTACCAAGCACAAACCATAGCGAGAAGATTTCAGCGCAAGTTTCCCATTATCTTCCTTGTTTACTTTGGAGCTTCGCCATTTATCTTCTTCCAATCTGGTGCCCTCGCCTTATTGAGATCTGAGGAGTGACTGACTGATCCTTGTGAGCTAAGGAGCAAACCAGTGGCGTAACTTCATCAAAAAACCTAAAGAAGATGAAATAGGTAATTGAAATAGGTAATAATATTGGAAAACGCAGTGAACTAGCCTTTTCTAATGTTATGGCATTATGTTTTTCATTTGATGTTTTTTGATGTTGTTGAGGAGGTTGAATTTTTGATAAGCCTAATTTCTTCAGCCAGTCATCAAATTTTAAATGAGTTTTGTTGATTTTTAGTACCACATTTCCTAGATTATGCGCCAATGCTGAAAAATTCTTTACACTGATTTGGGTGTTAGGATAAAAGTGTTTTACTACCAATCATCAGCCGAAACTCTATCAGAAATTACGCCAACTGTCAGAAGATTTGCAGAAACTCAAAATTCCCCAAAAATGAGGAAAATTGAATTGAAATCAATAAGTTGAAGAAAATTGAATTGAAATCAATAAGTTGAAGAAAAATTGAAAATATTCAATTTCTTGATTGATGCCTCAGTAACTTTGTGAAGGTCCATGTTGATAAAGCAATTCCATCAATTCCTTTATGATCGTATCTCTAGGATCTAGATTGAGGATAAAATTCCATGCCTCGGCTGGGATTGAACCCACGCCCTGCTGTTTACCAGTCGAGCGCCTAGACCACTACACCACCGAGGCAAACTTCATCAAAAAACCTTCATCAAAAAACCTAAAGAAGATGAAATAGGTAATTGAAATAGGTAATAATATTGGAAAACGCAGTGAACTTGCCTTTTCTAATGTTATGCATAATGTTTTTCATTTGATGTTTTTTGATGTTGTTGAGGAGGTTGAATTTTTGATAAGCCTAATTTCGTCAGCCAGTCATCAAATTTTAAATGAGTTTTGTTGATTTTCAGTACCACATTTCCTAGATTATGCGCCAATGCTGAAAAATTCTTTACACTGATTTGGGTGTTAGGATTAAAGTGTTTTACTACCAATCATCAGCCGAAACTCTATCAGAAATTACGCCAACTGTCAGAAGATTTGCAGAAACTCAAAATGAGGAAAATTGAATTGAAATCAATAAGTTGAAGAAAAAATACCGTATTCAATTTCTTGATTGATGAGTAACTTTGTGAAGGTCCATGTTGATAAAGCAATTCCTTCAATTCCTTTATGATCGTATCTGTAGGATCTAGGAACACGAACTCTCCGCCACTGAGTATATTGCTGAGTACCTCAAGATCCTGGCAAGTGATGAGCACTTCATAATCTTGTAAACATTATTCAGAGCGAGAGAGATTTGAACCAAAGACCTAAGGTCGACGTGCCAACTTGTTTCGTTTTGTAAATCGTACTCTGAATCCCGTGGTACATAAGCAGAAAGGTAAAAGATTGCCTGGTGATATTGCTGAACAATGCTGCACAACAACCTGCAATATTGTCAACAACGTGTGGCTGCTACAGTATTGGCTGGCAGAAAGGACTTTTCAGTCCATTGTCAGATTAATATGATTTGTTAAGCAGGTGCTTTGAAAATACTTTACCAAATTGCCAGAGAGCTGGAAAAACTAGCGAATCTAGCGATATCTGAGAGCAAAAACTGGTCTACAACCAAAAAAGTTTGACCATTGAGTAGGAAACCCCAGCAGACAAATACACCTAACTCGGAATATACGAAACGTAAAAAAGGAGTTCAAAGTCAAGCAAAAAGTACAAACAATAAAAAAGAACAACAAGAAAAAGACATCTCGACAAGTACAAAACAACCACGCCAGACCGTTCACATTGCTCTCTGAGAACATGAATAATGACTCCGGTGTGAACTTTGAAGGGAAAAGTTTCGCGCCCTGAGTTACACTTGTATTTATGTTGGAGAAGATGTCTCGGCGGGAAATTTATGGGAAAAACGGCGAGAAACACACCGGATAGCACGAAGTTCTAAACATGTGTTGGAGAAAAACTCGAACAAACTATCTCTTCTCTGTAGGGAGATCGTTGACGGTGTCAAAATCTTTATTATAATCCATAAACGTAAGTTTGTCAGATCGCAAGATTAATTTGGCTATCAAAAGACTGTTGTTTGAACATAGGTACTGCTCGAATAGGACTGCAAAATCCTTTTAGCACAACAGTAGGTATGTATGTAGATTACTCGTATTTTTATGATGAAATTCGCTACCTCGGTTGGGATTGAACCCACGTCCTCCTGATTACCAGGCGAGCGTCTGGAGTACACCACCGGAGGAAGTAACTGTAGCCCTACGTCTCGTCTGTACATGGTTTTACATTGTTTTCTATGAGAAGTCTGAAGTTGTTGTGGAGAAAAATCTTAATCCAGGATATTATAATCATGGGTATTATCAAAAAACTAATCTCTCCAAGCCAAAGCCATGGTCGAGAGAGAAAAAACAAACAGTTTAATGCGAAAGTCGTGCTTGACCTGTTGAACTTGACTCGAAAATTACAAGTTCCTACCTCGTTGCTGAAGTCTGCTTGTTGTGGTGAACTTGTTTGTGGAGTTTTTGGTGTTATTAACAGCACCAGCTCAAGTTTCACGTCTCGTATTCGGGGAATTATGAGATGTTAAACAAATAGTAGATACCTAGAACTTACTATAAGTATTAGTATTACGTATTACTCTAGAACACATTATAAGTATGTATTAGTATCAGCAGAACATAAGTATTGAGTTTTGTGCATGGCATTACGTATGTGTATCGGTACAGGTTCCCTATTGGCACTTTGAAATCCGACTGTTGTAATCTTGGTTTTCAGAGATTAACTCATTATGAAATATAAATATAAGTAACAAGTTGTATTGTGTACTAAAGAATTTGTTTAATCACGTAGAATTGTGGAGATCAGGAAAATCCAGAAATTGGATCTTTATTCTCCGATTATGTTTTTACCTGCCTATCTTTTCGTCGTAGGTAAATTTAGACTCGAAATTTTTGGCGTTGGAGTATCTCTATCTTGGTTGCCAAAAGAATAATGAAAGGGTTTTATTCAAGAATGTTCTTATGTAGGTACAGAGGTGTAAGATGATAAATGGAGCAGTTGCAATTGGGTAAAATGTATTAATAAATGGTCGATTCCTATACGTAAAAAGTAGTGAAAAATCCAAATCTTAGGTCAAGACTCCGAAAAAATAACTGTAAAATGTCGAAAATTCAATTTTCTTTTTCTGTTCTAATGAAAGAGTTCAAAGATGTGTGACGTCAGACTTCAGGCAGTTGTCTCACTAGGTAGCGCTAGTATGTTGCCTGCGAGGGAGCTTTGCTCGGGACATTTGATGTGACATCATCGTGTACGGGAGCGTATGCCGTGACGTCAGAGTTCAAGATTCACCGGTATTTTTTAAATCGATTTATCTCGGGATCTAGAAGTCGTAGATTCTAAACATGTGTTGGAGAAAAACTCGAACAAACTATCTCTTCTCTGTAGGGAGATCGTTGACGGTGTCAAAATCTTTATTATAATCAATAAACGTAAGTTTGTCAGATCGCAAGATTAATTTGGCTATCAAAAGACTGTTGTTTGAACATTTCAGGGGAGCTCCTAGTAACATACTGCTCGAATAGGACTGCAAAAACTTTTTACCACAACAGTAGGTATGTAGATTACTCGTATTTTTATGATGAAATTCGCTACCTCGGTTGGGATTGAACCCACGTCCTCCTGATTACCAGGCGAGCGTCTGGAGTACACCACCGGAGGAAGTAACTGTAGCCCTACGTCTCGTCTGTACATGGTTTTACATTGTTTTCTATGAGAAGTCTGAAGTTGTTGTGGAGAAAAATCTTAATCCAGGATATTATAATCATGGGTATTATCAAAAAACTAATCTCTCCAAGCCAAAGCCATGGTCGAGAGAGAAAAAACAAACAGTTTAATGCGAAAGTCGTGCTTGACCTGTTGAACTTGACTCGAAAATTACAAGTTCCTACCTCGTTGCTGAAGTCTGCTTGTTGTGGTGAAGTTGTTTGTGGAGTTTTTGGTGTTATTAACAGCACCAGTCCGACATCACACTATTTAGACGTCACTTGCCATTCTGATGATGATAGGATATCACATTACTGTCCCTTTCCTCCTCCTCCTCCTCCTCTTTCTTCTTCTGCTGCTGCTTCAGCATCTTTCTCTTCTTTTCTTTCCTTTTCTCTCGATTTCTATTGATTCTTTATCACCTGAGATCAATGGCCTCAAAAGTCTTCAACACCTTTCGACCTTGAAAAGCCCAGCAAATAAAATTACCCATTCATGATTGAACGAAGAAATCGCACTGTTTGAGAAAATCGTAAAAGAAGAAGAAAAAAACTAAATTATCCACATGAGATCGGTACAAAAACAAATAGAGGATAATTACTAGCTTCATTGTACCAACAACAAACACAGATCGCCTAATAGAACCATATGAAGATAATCTCTCCCCCGATATTGTGAGAACCGATCCAGGCAATGAACCGTCGGGAATCGGTGGAAGTATACAGGGTGGCCACTGTTGAGGTTATAACCAAATCGGTCGGATCCGTACTAAAATCGGGCATTCAATGAACTCTAGAAGTATCTCAGAAAATTCAATTAACCCTAGAAGTCCCAGGATAAAGGGAGCCGTACGAAAACCTTATTGGCCCGTTTGAGCTCGAAATTTCAAGATCGAATTAACGACTTTTATGTGTCAAACATGTTTCCAAATTTCATCAAAATTGTACCCACCGTTCGAGAAATATGGCAAAACAAGGAATTTCTTGAAAGAGGTCCAAGCTTCTACGCTACGGGACTCCAGATTTACTCGTGAATGTAGGATCGGGAAAATTGCCTTTATGTGTTGATCATTCCTATCAGACTTCATCAAAATCGAATGAACTGTTGAAAATATATGACCCTGAGACTATCAAACAAACAAAAAGAGGTAAACCTTTGAGCTTTGATATCATTCCGCTCGACGCTCGTTCAAAATCGGAAATGGTGCTCACCCTATGAATATTGACCACCCTGTATTCACAATTTTCATCGTGTTCCTATATAAGTACATAATGTTTGTACTTTTCAGGAACATTTTAGTTTCTTATATCATATCATGATATAAGAAAATGAAATAAAAGGGAATATTTACAAATTAATGATCCCAGAATACAAATCTAAGCAACGAAATAGAGAAGATACGAGGTACGAAACCGCCAGTTATCACAAATCTAATCAAATAGATAGCACAGAGATAAGAGCTATCAAAAGGGTCTTCTCCCCTCGCAAGGTAATTGTATTTTTTATTAGGGAATAAAAAACGGATAGAAGAAAAAGGAAAATTCCATTGTTCCTCATTTTTTCTGCTCTTTGACTTAGAAACTTCACCCACGTAAGCGCAACTGTTCTATTGAAAATTTTACTTGCTCAATCTCTTTCTCTCTCTCTCCATCTTTTAATTAGATTCCCAAAAATGACGAAATAATATCCGACAAAGTCATTTTTGGGGGGCAGCAGCTCAAGAGAGTTTGGAAACACACCCTTCTCAATTTCCATTGATCTCTCTCTCTCTCTCTCTCTCTCTCTCTCTCTCTCTCTCTCTCTCTCTCTCTCTCTCTCTCTCTCTCTCTCTGCCTTCGAGGGGTTTTCATCATTCTTTTATGATGAGTTTCCTTTTTTATATTTTTTAAAGAGAATTTTATACTGTCATCGCATTTCTACCCTTTGCATAATAAAGAAATAAATAACTTCAAAAGCCTGAAAGAAGTTGTAAACATATTAGGCTGGTAATGAGATAGACATAATAAAAAAAAAACGGGAATAAAAATAGGGACGCTTCGAGAGTGACTCATATTTTCCGGTGCGATATGGGCGGGGTGTTGTCAGTTTTCACTTTGCAAAATTCTGCAGTCGAGACGGATTCACAGGCTTAAGCTGTGTACACACATAGTGAACGGCCATGGTGTGGACGCAGCTCCTACAGTAAAACAACCCTACAATATACAGTCGAATCTGTTTAATTGGGACTCGTCTAAATAGGAAACCTATACCTATGTACATCATAATATTATGTGAAGGAATTCAAGGAATCCACACCCACATCACACCTGGCTATTCCTACTACATATTCCAAGATTTCCATGTAATTTATTCAAAACTTTGTTCCCAATAGTTCCATTTGGCTAAAGTGGGCGGAGACTTACTCCTCAACGACCATTTTCCTAAAAGCTCTGGACCAATCAGCGACGCCAATTCCAGGTGGGAACTTTTTCTTGCATAATGGAGTAGGTACATAATTGTTAGAATTAATTACTGCACATGGAATGCCACATTTAAATTTCAATTTAATATAATTATGTACTATAGTTTGTACGAGACCTGTTTCCGGTTTAAAGAAGACACAAGGTTTACGTGTATACCACACTTTTTAGAACTGTTAGAAGTTCTTGAGAGGAAGAACTAGGTACAAGACATAGTTAAAAGTACCATTCATGGGTATTTATCTATTTATGTATGCAATAGGTTACAATGAGTCTGTCTAAATTAAAATACATTAAAACGGAGTAGTAATGATGTAACAGAAACGATCATGTGTAGACTTTTCTTCAAGATCTACCTATCCTATTTTTCTTCTTCTTACACTTCTTCTTCCTCCTCTCCTTCTTCTTCTTCTTCTGCTTCTTCTTCCTTCATTATTACAATAGTAATAAAAAGGTATAAGGGACGGACTATTGTATTCGCCTCGGTGTCGTCTGTCGGTCGGTCTGTCTGACTGTCCCCATAGAAGGGCTTATCCAAACCTGGTCGACCTATATATCAAATTAAAGGTCTTTTTTTTCTTTTTTTTTTTTTTTTTTTTTTTTTTTTTTTTAACAGAATTATAGAACGGCTTTTATTGCGGAAATTTGTTAAGAGTCAGTCCCAAAAAGAATCATCAAGATTCAAGAGTTTTTGGAAAATTCACCCCAATACTTTCCAATTGGACATCAAAAACTTTAAAGCCGGTTAAAACCTGCTTTTCGTCTTAGGTCCTTCTTGATTAAAACCGTTCATTTCTGTTGAAAGTTCCTATTCTTGAAAGGATGCCGGGGTGAAGGGTCGAGGGAAAAGTTTGCTGAATTCCATCAGACGCGAAATGAAAAGAATACAAAAGAAACTTGGTACCCACCCAAGTAAAGTCTAAATATAGGAATAATACCGAAATTTTGTAAAAAAAAAAAAAAAAAAAAATCAAGCTTTTCTTACCGAAATTTTTTAAAAAAAAAAAAAAAAAAAAATCCAGCTTTTCATTCTTGCTCTTTTCGTCTTCTTTTTTCTCCTCCCCCCTCTTTCCTGTTCTCCTTCTCCTGCTCCTCTTTCTTCTTCTTCTTCTCCTCATCCTCCTCACCCTCCTCCTCTTTCTTCTTCTTTTATTTGTTGTATGATTTCTTCTTTAACGCAATGTCAATGTCGCCATTTCGCCAACAGGGTTATGTGGATTCGTATTTTTATAGGGTTTTTCTTGAAATTTTAGTATATTGCTGAGTACCTCAAGATCCTGGCAAGTGATGAGCACTTCATAATCTTGTAAACATTATTCAGAGCGAGAGAGATTTGAACCCAAGACCTAAGCTCAACGTGCCAACTTGTTTCGTTTTGTAAATCGTACTCTGAATCCCGTGGTACATGAGCAGAAAAAGGTAAAAGATTGCCTGGTGATATTGCTGAACAATGTAGTACAACAACTTGCTATTGCTAATATTGTCACCAATGTGTGGCTGCTACAGTATTGTCTGGCAGAAGGACTTTTCAGTCCATTGTCAGTGAATAATGGCGAAAAAATACGATTTGTTAAGCAGATGCTTTGAAAATACTTTGCCAAATTGCCAGAGAGCTGGAAAAACTAGCGAATCTAGCGATATCTGAGAGCAAAAACTGGTCTACAACCAAAAAAGTAATGGTCAAACTTTTTTGGTTGTAGTAGGAAACCCCAGCAGACAAATACACCTAACTCGGAATATACGAAACGTAGGAAGAAGTTCAAAGTCAAGCAAAACAACAAACAATAAAAAAAGAACAACAAGAAAAAGACATCTCGACAAGTACCTACAAAACAACCACGCCAGACCGTTCACATTGCTCTTATAATGTACGTAAAAAAAAAAAAAAAAAAAACCTCCCTCATCTTCTACCTACCTAATTATCATTTCCTATTCATGTCTCCTAAATAATTATAAATAAGTACCATACATTGTATGGATAAAATACAGAGCATGTACACTAATAGGTAATGGATGTTAAATTGAATTTCCCATACACATACTTCCTTCTGAAGAGATTAGATTAAGTTTATATCTTGTAGGGAATATGAATCTTGAACGCTTTCTTCACATTTCATATTTATGAAGGAAATTTAATTCTAATCTGTTAGAAGGAAATTATGAAAATTTAATTTAAATCATCAATAGTTATGATTCCGACACATCTTAAAAAAATTTAAGAAATGAAAACTTAAAAACGATTTTTCTTCGTCTGTTTCTTCTTCTTCTTTTCTCTTTCTCGTCAGTTTCTTCTTCCTCTTCTTTGGGGCGTGAGAAGCAGCCCTCTGTTAGGTCATATTATGAATCAGGCCATACTTTCCTACCTTGTCCTTTCACTGAGATTTCAAGCAGCAGGTCCTTAACTGTCCTCACGAGGCTGAAGGACTGAACCCTGGACCTCCGGAATTCAAGCCCAGTCTGCCCAGGTATACTTGGCCACGGAGGCGGGAGGCGGGAGGCTCCTATTTTGCCTTGGCAATGCGGAGCGCTCTAGTACCTACCATTAATTGTTATATGGTTATTAAGGAGCTTTTACGAATGAAGTTTCAGCATTATCGTCTCGCAAGAGCCAAATAACAAAAGAATATTACTGAATAAAATACAGAAGTGTGTTTCACCAATAACATATGTACCTACTTGATACAC
This sequence comes from Diaphorina citri, assembly GCF_000475195.1. Lineage (NCBI taxonomy): Eukaryota > Metazoa > Arthropoda > Insecta > Hemiptera > Psyllidae > Diaphorina > Diaphorina citri. The sequence goes on along the minus strand of NW_007377453.1, from coordinate 83,855 downwards.
CAATAACATTTGTACCTACTTGATACTAACATATGTACCTACTTGATACCTACCTACTTGATATGTACCTACTTGATAATAACATATGTACCTACGTCTCGCAAGAGCCAAATAACAAAAGAATAGGATAAAATCCGCCCCAGGCGGGAATCGAACCCGCGGCCTAGCGCTTACAAGGCAGACGCGCTACCAACTAAGCTAACTAGGCTGGCATTAAGGAGCTTTTACGAATGAAATTTCAGCATTATCGTCTCGCAAGAGCCAAATATTCCAAATAACAAAAGAATGGTCTTCCTTCTCTCTTCGATTTCGGGACGATAAGACCATAGCAGTTACAGTTCCCTCTGTCAAACCTCTTAAAAAAAAAAAAAAAACTAGGAGCCTCCCGCCTCCCGTGGCCAAGTATACCTGGGCAGACTGGGCTTGAATTCCGGAGGTCCAGGGTTCAGTCCTTCAGCCTCGTGAGGACAGTTAAGGACCTGCTGCTTGAAATCTCAGTGAAAGGACAAGGTAGGAAAGTATGGCCTGACTCATAGAATACAATATACGTTTTATTTGCACATAAGATACATGAAAGTACATTGTACAATGGTCAATTTCTAATCATAATGCGAAAGTCGTGCTTGACCTGTTGAACTTGACTCGAAAATTACAAGTTCCTACCTCGTTGCTGAAGTCTGCTTGTTGTGGTGAACTTGTTTGTGGAGTTTTTGGTGTTATTAACAGCACCAGCAAGTCTGAACTGGACGAACTTTTTCAAGATCCAATTTCATCAAAAGAAAGGGCTTAAAGACTGCTATCAAACCAGTGCTATTCAAAAAGTAGAGTCATAAAACAAAAAATTGAAAAATAAATGTGGGCAGGTGGGCCATTAAATGGTACGTTTTTTAGGTGGGCGAATAAATGGTACACTTACCCTATTCTCAATTGAAAGCATAGAAATCCTTACCGTGGGGGCACTTTACTTTCGACACGCAGTTCAGAACCGATTAGTAGGCACTTCCTGCCAGTCCGGTCCTGCAGACCCCCGGGTCTACACATTAACCTAAGGTCTACAGTCATGTTACCTTTTTACCCTGTTTATACTGCCCAGAATGAAAAGTTCCACTCAGCCATGGAGGTTACTACATAGTACATAGGTACATCATCAGACTGTAATCGAAGACTGTAAAAAAAGAAGACTGTAATCGTATGTTCGTTGATTTTGGACGTAAAATTGTATCTGTGTTTTTATAGACATTAAAAAAGCCTTTGAACATGAAACTTTGGACATGGGGACTACTTATAATCTAGGTTCTAGGACTTATGCCGGGGACTACCTACTCTTTGAGATTGAAATCTGATTCGTTAATTTCACAATTTGGACTAAGATTAACCAATCAGATTATAGGTAGTTTCCTAGTCATGAAGGTGGTTCAGCAGGGATCATCATTAGGACCAATCGAAAAGACTGAAGACTTGAAGAGGCTCAAATCCCTTTCAATTATAACAAGGATGAGGATTGATGACTCTCTCTCTCTCCAGCTCTTCCTCTCTTTCTATATCAATAAAAAAAGTATATAAATTTGTTGTATATTATTTTTAATACGACCTGGTGAATCATTCTCCCTTTTATATCATTTTATTCAGTTTTTTTTTTTTTTTTCTTTTCAATTGTGTCCAAGCCTAGCTCTCATCATAGGCTTTTTGCTTTTGAATTTCAATTGAATCCCAGGCGCCCACTTGGAGAGAGAAAGAGAGAGAAAGAAGGGAAGAGAGAGAGAGAGAAAAGGAGAGGGAAGAGAAAGAGAGTGAACTATCCTGGCTGGCTTTTATTTGTGGACTCTTTTTACTAGTTATCATAGGGAAAACATAAACTCCTCCAAACAAAAAATTAGGAATCGGTAAGATTAGGTGAGACTTTCAAATTGAAAGTTGCAATAACTTCACAGATTTGATTCTTCAATCACGCCCCAGACTTGAAGTTTTCAACAATAAAAAGTTTGCTTCTTCTTCTTCTTCTTCTTCTTCTTCTTCTTCTTCTTCTTCTCCTTCTCCTTCTTCTCCTCCTCCTTCGTCTTCTTCCTCCTCATTTGATTCCGGTTTCTCTGTATACAGGATATCCGGAACGCATATCTCCGCCGATGATAGCATACAAGATAGGAGATAGGGTTGCTACTTGCTATGTTTACTTCGCCGGTTTTTTTCCCCTTTTCGTTCCCCCCCTCCCCTTCAGAATGTCAAGTATAATATGCTGTTATTGTCATCATTATCGAAGCTAATGTTTGCTTTTCTGATATTATTTGTAAAATATTATGTCTGCTAAGGTCTTCCCCTCAGACAAGTTATATTAATATTACCAGCCGGATATTTTGCCTGATCCCAACTAGATATCCACCTGTGACCTGTAAGTGGCTTTCAATAAGCTGCACAAGCTGCAATAATCGTTAGTACCAAAAATCAGCCGTTCTCAATTTGACGGAGAGTTGTTCTCAACTAAATTTGCAGCCAGAGCTACTCTACTAACTGTCAACTGAAATTGATGTACATTGTCTGGAAGTTTCTGAAACCCATATATAAAGTAGCTAAGATCAAAAATACATGTGATTAGCTACTATAAAAATTCAATTAGGGGCCCCCAAATACCTGAGGCCCTCCGAGCCAGTTGACTTTGGGGGCGGGATATTCGCTAGTGATCATTACATTACTTTTTATTCTTCTTTCTCTCTCTCTCTCTCTCTGAGGATTCTTAAAAGTCCAAGTTCTTTGTTTTTAAGTTTCCCAAAAGTGCCTTGGACTTTCTCAACAACACCCGTCATCGAAATACCGCACACTTTGAGCTACGCTCAATTTTCTCTCTCTCTCTCTGAGGATTCTTAAAAGTCCAAGTTCTTTGTTTTTAAGTTTCCCAAAAGTGCCTTGGACTTTCTCAACAACACCCTTCATCGAAATACCGCACACTTTGAGCTACGCTCAATTTTCAGCTCGTCTTTATCTCGGAAACTTACACCAGGTACATTTTGGATCGTAAATATGAAGTACCAAGCACAAACCATAGCGAGAAGATTTCAGCGCAAGTTTCCCATTATCTTCCTTGTTTACTTTGGAGCTTCGCCATTTATCTTCTTCCAATCTGGTGCCCTCGCCTTATTGAGATCTGAGGAGTGACTGACTGATCCTTGTGAGCTAAGGAGCAAACCAGTGGCGTAACTTCATCAAAAAACCTAAAAAAACCAAAAATTTTTTAAAAAAAAAAAAAAAAAAAAATCCAGCTTTTCATTCTTGCTCTTTTCGTCTTCTTTTTTCTCCTCCCCCCTCTTTCCTGTTCTCCTTCTCCTGCTCCTCTTTCTTCTTCTTCTTCTCCTCATCCTCCTCACCCTCCTCCTCTTTCTTCTTCTTTTATTTGTTGTATGATTTCTTCTTTAACGCAATGTCAATGTCGCCATTTCGCCAACAGGGTTATGTGGATTCGTATTTTTATAGGGTTTTTCTTGAAATTTTACCCTTCGCGTTTAATGCCTAGTAAGTATTTACACGAGTGTAGATAATGTACGTAAAAAAAAAAAAAAAAAAAACCTCCCTCATCTTCTACCTACCTAATTATCATTTCCTATTCATGTCTCCTAAATAATTATAAATAAGTACCATACATTGTATGGATAAAATACAGAGCATGTACACTAATAGGTAATGGATGTTAAATTGAATTTCCCATACACATACTTCCTTCTGAAGAGATTAGATTAAGTTTATATCTTGTAGGGAATATGAATCTTGAACGCTTTCTTCACATTTCATATTTATGAAGGAAATTTAATTCTAATCTGTTAGAAGGAAATTATGAAAATTTAATTTAAATCATCAATAGTTATGATTCCGACACATCTTAAAAAAATTTAAGAAATGAAAACTTAAAAACGATTTTTCTTCGTCTGTTTCTTCTTCTTCTTTTCTCTTTCTCGTCAGTTTCTTCTTCCTCTTCTTTGGGGCGTGAGAAGCAGCCCTCTGTTAGGTCATATTATGAATCAGGCCATACTTTCCTACCTTGTCCTTTCACTGAGATTTCAAGCAGCAGGTCCTTAACTGTCCTCACGAGGCTGAAGGACTGAACCCTGGACCTCCGGAATTCAAGCCCAGTCTGCCCAGGTATACTTGGCCACGGGAGGCGGGAGGCTCCTAGTTTTTTTTTTTTTTTTTAAGAGGTTTGACAGAGGGAACTGTAACTGCTATGGTCTTATCGTCCCGAAATCGAAGAGAGAAGGAAGACAGGATAGGATAAAGCCAGCCGTTCCGAAAACGAACATTATCCCATCAGGATAAAATCCGCCCCAGGCGGGAATCGAACCCGCGGCCTAGCGCTTACAAGGCAGACGCGCTACCAACTAAGCTAACTAGGCTGGCATTAAGGAGCTTTTACGAATGAAATTTCAGCATTATCGTCTCGCAAGAGCCAAATATTCCAAATAACAAAAGAATGTTACTGAATAAAATACAGAAGTGTGTTACACCAATAACATATGTACCTACTTGATACTTCACACTTCAATTGGTACTCTTCACTCTTCAACAGCAGAGAGTGTGAATTTTAATTTTCCACCATGTTCGAGATATTTCATGAAAATTTGTGAATTTTTAATGCCTTTATCATTATTACAGCTGGAGCTCGCAAATTTCAGGCTCTACATGGAGAGAGCGGATGTGAAACGGAATATTATAGCACCTCCACATTTCCAGGTCCTCCAGTCTGCACCATCTCCACACCTCCAGCCCATATTATATCCGGTACAGCTCCTCTTATGAAGAGCCTCTATGGCACTCTACGCTAAGTACCTACCTACTGCACGAATGCACGAGTATATGTACTCAAAGCAGAGTCGAAGTTTTCGACGGCAACGCTGCTCTGCTCAAAATCAGAAACCATATACAATCTGGCCATGTTGTTGTTGTTGTAGCGGCTTTAGCTTTCGCCGAATGGCGATAGCAGGATAAAGAAAAGATGTCTTTTTGTATCTGCTATACACCGGGGTGATGGTCTCTAGCTCTAGCCATGTTAAATTGGCTGGCTCGTCCTGAACCGCAGTCAACCATCGTGAGGACTTGTACTTGGTCTTTAAAAGCAGAGAGAACCCTTTATCAAGTTGCTCAATCCAAGAGATAAACTTCAACCGAGTTTAAACTTTGATGGTGACTCTGGCGATAAAGGTCTTTTACTCAAAACTCGATTTTCGTCGTGGCCCTCCTTGAATAAATCCCTTCGATTATGAGATCACCTGAGATCAATGGCCTCAAAAGTCTTCAACACCTTTCGACCTTGAAAAGCCCAGCAAATAAAATTACCCATTCATGATTGAACAAAGAAATCGCACTGTTTGAGAAAATCGTAGAAGAAGAAAAAAACTAAATCCACATGAGATCGGTACAAAAACAAATAGAGGATAATTACTAGCTTCATTGTACCAACAACAAACACAGATAATCTCTCCCCCGATATTGTGAGAACCGATCCAGGCAATGAACCGTCGGGAATCGGTGGAAGTCTGTATACAGGGTGGACAATGTTGGGGTGATCCTGAAATCGGTCGTATCAGTCCTAAAATCAGGCCTCCAGTGAACTCTATAAGTCCCTCACTCAGAAAAGGGGGCCGTACGAAACCCCTATAGGCCCGTTTGAGCTCAAAGTTTTAAGATCAAATCAATTTCTTTTAAGTATTAAACATGTTTGCCAAGTTTCATCAAAATCGGACAAACTGCTCGAAAGTTATGGTGAAACAAAGAATTTCTTGAAAGAGGCTAAGCCTCGCTATATGGGACTCCCGGTTTACTCGCGAATGTAGGATCGGGAAATCGCCTTTGTGTTTCCTACCAAATTTCGTCAAAATCTGACGAAATGTTCAAAAGTTATGATGCTGAGACTATCAACAAACAAAAGTGGTTAAAACTTTGCTATCACTCCGCTCGTTCAAATCGGAAATGGTGCTCACCCTATGAGTATTGACCACCCTGTTGTTAGGATCAATACTGTATGTCTGCATCAATCAGCCACGTACATTACTTATCTATGAAGTTAGGAACGTACATAACTTATATCTATGAAGTTAGAATGCTGGAAGTTATATCTATGAAGTTAGGATGCTGGTACTAGCAGGAAACTTTATTAGAAAAGAAGGTACAGTACCGAGTACCTACGCTCTTTGTGGCCATTGCTTCCTCAGGAGAACCAAAGTTGGCTGTTTGTGATCCTCTAGCATTTTTGTGGACACGAGAGTTCGGGGTGCCCTCAGCCTCGTGAGGATAATTTTGTGGACATAGATATTTGCCTTACATCCGTCTTCTGAGGACGATTGAGGAGTTGGTAATTGGTTGAAGTTCAACCTATAAATACAAGATGGCATAAAGGCAGATATAACCCATATTCCACTAGCGCTGAGACCGTCACTGACAGACCCAAGTCTGTGAGACGGTCTATAAAGAAAAATCTCACGAATAGGTATCGGTTTTGGACTATCGTGGTAGTCATGCAATCCAAATCATCAGGTAAAGTTCATAGTAGAAAGTATTGGAATAGGTCCAAATCTTCAAAAAATCTCGAAAAAGCCCGAGTTAGGATGCTGGTACTAGCAGGAAACTTTATTAGAAAAGAAGGTACAGTACCGAGTACCTACGCTCTTTGTGGCCATTGCTTCCTCATGAGAACCAAAGTTGGCTGTTTGTGATCCTCCAGCATTTTTGTGGACACGAGAGTTCGGGGTGCCCTCAGCCTCGTGAGGATAATTTTGTGGACATAGATATTTGCCTTAACATCCGTCTTCTGAGGACGATTGAGGAGTTGGTAATTGGTTGAAGTTCAACCTATAAATACAAGATGGCATAAAGGCAGATATAACCCATATTCCACTAGCGCTGAGACCGTCACTGACAGACCCAAGTCTGTGAGACGGTCTATAAAGAAAAATCTCACGAATAGGTATCGGTTTTGGACTATCGTGGTAGTCATGCAATCCAAATCATCAGGTAAAGTTCATAGTAGAAAGTATTGGAATAGGTTCAAATCTTCGAAAAATCTCGAAAAAGCCCGATTTTTAGTCCGTCCTTCCTTCATTATTACAATAGTAATAAAAAGGTATAAGGGACGGACTATTGTATTCGCCTCGGTGTCGTCTGTCGGTCGGTCTGTCTGACTGTCCCCATAGAAGGGCTTATCCAAACCTGGTCGACCTATATATCAAATTAAAGGTCTTTTTTTTCTCGAGGAAGCTCCGTGCTATTCTCCCACGACTTGCAACCGGTTGGGTACTTACTTTTAGTAATTACAATAAAGTAAATCACGACCCCGCGTAGTGCAAGGCTCAGGCAGAGGACCCTGGACAAAACCTCACGTAGCCTATCATCATCATCAAGACAGATGCGATAGCTATGGATCTGTGGTGGCTATTAATTTCCGAGGATTAGACATGAATATTCATCCGTCTTTCTATACCGGGAGTGACTGAAGATTTCTTCAGAGGAGGTTTGACGTCCTGCATGACTGCTAAGGGTTTTAGGGACGGGGGTCTTACCCTCTGTTTGGCCAGTTCTGCGACAAGCTACCTAAGTATAATCTTTGCCTTCTTACATTAATCTTACACAGTCTAAGTGTGCAACAGGGAAAAGACAGCAGTACGGGATTACCCAGACGGCCATCCTTCCAGATACCGACCACGCGCAACGTTGGTTAACTCCAGTGATCCATTGGCAACTGGTTATCTCAACGTGCTATCACCTCTGATTTTTCAATCTCTTTGTTCTCTTCATTTCCGAATCACTAATAAAATGAAATATTTTTTTTTTCCTTGTTATAAAAATAGATGGGTACACTTAATCAGGACAAGATCAAAGACCCTGTATAAATTGAGGTCCTCCCATTCGCCTAGGTCTGGGTCTCTGGGAATAGAAAATTGAAGAACCCATAGCCGGTATAGCCGAACCTATTAAACGAACATCTCTATCGAGTGATGAACTTGGTCGAACTAATCAATAACTACGTACGTACAATATCGAAAAAAAACAATATCGGCGAAATCAACAAAAAACTTTGAAACACTACGGAGAGAGCCTATTGAAGATCAACATACTTCCTTTCCTTTAGCGTTTGAACTTTCATGGAAATAATAATGAAGAAAGGGTTATCAAGACGTCTGAACATAAAACGAAGATATTCCACGGATCTAAGGGGTGGCTATTGTGACAATGAAAATTCCTTTGAGGGACTAACAACCACTATATACGCCCGAGTATCTATTGGGCTTTGGCAGGACAATAAAAAAATTGAATTGAGTCTGGAAATTCAAATTTCAAACGGGAGTAATGACCTCTCTGCCATAATTCAGTCGCCACATTGGCTATTTGGGAAGACAGGAATGGCGAGAATTCAAGTGGACAGTTCTCCCCTCAAGTGTTTTCGTCCATATCTCTCCCTTAAGTGCATTCCTCACCCCCACTTTAGCGTCTTCATAGACATTCACAACCCCTTTGACAGAATCAATTTGAAATTTCGAGAACGGTCCCCGGGATATGAATTCATCCCGTCGGCGAAGATCATTTTTCAAGAGATCCAATTTGAAGGATTTGAATGGAATGTGGAAAATTCGGCAGTCAGCCCGCAGTAATCCGGATGATATGGGGAGGGTGCTGAAGGCACGTGGCTGTCGCAACCACAAGCCGACATAAGTGTTTATTAATCTCATCGCTTTCCCACAAGGAGCGTTATTAGCACCTTCTGCTTCCAGGGGAGGGGAGGGGAACTCCTTGAAATCTTGAGTGTGTTCGATGGGAAATATTAAGAGGGAAATATTATCCGAACACGTTGGGCGCCAAGTTGTTCAACTGTTTGTGGATTTTATGACATGTCCTGGGAGGGTTCTGTGCCTTTGTGACATGTGGAACTTTCTAGGTATCTATATTCTTATTGAGGGATCAAAATTTATGTAGGTAAGTTTTATACCTATGTATTTAATTTTAGATAGATAACTAGATAGCTATTATTTGTATTTATTTTACGTACCTGCATTATACAACTGTAAGATATGATAAACTTATTTTCCAGCCTTCTATTCCTATTGGTAAAAGTGGGGCCAATGGTCCATCGGCTATAATAAACACCCTATGTCACTGCGACCTGCTTACTTTTGTGACTGCTTTTCTTATAACATCGGCCGTGTCTGACATCTAAAAACCCAAATCCCAAACTCCGTTCGAGCAGCAACCGTTTCCAGAAAGCATGCAACACGTCGCAAACTCCCTGTGTGACTCCGAAGCAAATTTGTTTCGTCGAAGAAAAAAAAAAGAGCGACCGATAATAGAGTTTTGATGCGCAAGCTGCAAGTCACAAAACATCTTCATATGCCATCACCGGCGGGCTTCGAACGAACCGAGGTCGCGGGGGTCGTTTATGAAGATAATCGAAAGAGAAAACCTCTCGGAGAAAAAATTCCTCGGAGGTATTTTCTCTTTTAAAATTGCATTTTAATGCGGTGCGGGAATAAGACGATTGAAAAAGATGTATTGTAAGGAGAACCCCGGCACAGACGGAGGAATCTTCCTTTTGAAAGAATGCCAGAAAATTGTATTTTATGAATACGGGGAAGGAATGCATAGGGAGGGGAGAATGCTAGGGAAGGGAAAGAATGCACAGGGAAACTACACAGAGGGAAGGATGTTATTGCTGTTTCTGAGATTGAAAATGGAATTGCGGACTGACAGGAGAGTCTTTGAAAGAATGCCAGAAAATTGTATTTTATGAATACGGGGAAGGAATGCATAGGGAGGGGAGAATGCTAGGGAAGGGAAAGAATGCAAAGGGAAAACACACAGAGGAAAGGATGTTATTGCTGTTCCTGAGATTGAAAATGGAATTGCGGACTGACAGGAGAGTAAGGAACTGTCTTCCACCCAACCGGTTTTTGTCAGCTTAATAGCTGACATTAAAAGGAAAGAGAAAAACAAAGGAGGGAGAAAAAGGTAGGTATTAGAAAAATAATCAAGTTGCTCAATCCAAGAGATAAACTTCAACCGAGTTTAAACTTTGATGGTGACTCTGGCGCCACACAGAGCAGTACTGCATGGTGTGGACACAGCTCCTACAATAAAACAACCCTACAATACCTATACAGTCGAATCTGTTTCATTGGGACCCGTCTAAATAGGAAACCTATCTATGTTCCTATGTACATCATAATATAATGTGAAGGAATTCAAGGAATCCACACCCACATCACACCTGGCTATTTCTACTACATATTCCAAGATTTCCATGTAATTTATTCAAAACATCACCTGAGATCAATGGCCTCAAAAGTCTTCAACACCTTTCGACCTTGAAAAGCCCAGCAAATAAAATTACCCATTCATGATTGAACAAAGAAATCGCACTGTTTGAGAAAATCGTAGAAGAAGAAAAAAACTAAATCCACATGAGATCGGTACAAAAACAAATAGAGGATAATTACTAGCTTCATTGTACCAACAACAAACACAGATAATCTCTCCCCCGATATTGTGAGAACCGATCCAGGCAATGAACCGTCGGGAATCGGTGGAAGTCTGTATACAGGGTGGACAATGTTGGGGTGATCCTGAAATCGGTCGTATCAGTCCTAAAATCAGGCCTCCAGTGAACTCTATAAGTCCCTCACTCAGAAAAGGGGGCCGTACGAAACCCCTATAGGCCCGTTTGAGCTCAAAGTTTTAAGATCAAATCAATTTCTTTTAAGTATTAAACATGTTTGCCAAGTTTCATCAAAATCGGACAAACTGCTCGAAAGTTATGGTGAAACAAAGAATTTCTTGAAAGAGGCTAAGCCTCGCTATATGGGACTCCCGGTTTACTCGCGAATGTAGGATCGGGAAATCGCCTTTGTGTTTCCTACCAAATTTCGTCAAAATCTGACGAAATGTTCAAAAGTTATGATGCTGAGACTATCAACAAACAAAAGTGGTTAAAACTTTGCTATCACTCCGCTCGTTCAAATCGGAAATGGTGCTCACCCTATGAGTATTGACCACCCTGTTGTTAGGATCAATACTGTATGTCTGCATCAATCAGCCACGTACATTACTTATCTATGAAGTTAGGAACGTACATAACTTATATCTATGAAGTTAGAATGCTGGAAGTTATATCTATGAAGTTAGGATGCTTGAGTGAGAGAGAGAGAGAGAGAGAGAGAGAGAGAGAGAGAAGAAAATGGTAAAAAAAAGAGAAAACGATAGACAGAATGAAATGAATGAAGACCGAAGAAAGAATGAGACAGGGAGAGAAAGAAAGCAGGAGGAGGAGGAGGAGGAGGAGGAGGAGGAGGAGAAGAAAGAGAGTGAGGAAAGAATGTGAGTAGAAAAAGATGATGTGAAGGGCACGGAGAGGAAGAGAAGAAAGTGGCTTTTCCCAATTCCACTCAGGTAATGTGTCAGGACAGTACACAAAAATACCACTTTGAGGCTTAGGTGTAGTGGCAAACAGCCCTAAAGGTCGTTTTAAAAGCTTATACGATTGTGTCAGGAGGCGAGTAGCCTGTCACCGAATGGAGGGTACAACCTCCAGCCTTAAACACAAGCAATTATACCGGTGACATTAAACCCCTGTCAAAAAATAAATTCTGGAGCGTCAGAATTAGTACACGCGTGTGTTTTACACGAGGTACTTAAAAACTTAAAATCGCGTCTACCAGGAAAATTACATTCTGCATGCTGCTGCAAAGAAAATGCGCCTTTTCACGTACCCCCAACTCCACTGGGGGATAAGGTTTAATTACACCTCTTACAGTTGCTTCTTATATGAAGAAGAATTTAAGGTTTTTCAGCAGCTCGTGGCAGTTAGCACTTGTCGAAATATCGTCTCATCAAGAGTGCCGGGAGGTGCGCGAACGTCAAGAGCTTCAAGCGACGTGACGCTATTTTTAGTCTAATCCTGGAGCATCAGTCTAAATTCTAGAGCAGTATAAATACATCGTCGACTCTTTTGACAAATATTTGACGCATCAAATGGTCCAAGAAGCTATAGCTGTGTCCATATTTATAGTCAACGCCGTGCGATGGACGTCGACTGAAACCGTACACTGCCTCGACAACATAGATTCACCTCATCGATCGACGGCGTCGACTATGTGTGGACACAGCTTAACAAAGAGAGAGGGTACTTGTACAACTCTCACCATACAAAATTCCTTTCCTTGTCCAGGTTCAAGTTAATTGAAATTTGATCCTCGAGAACGCTTTGTTTCAAAGTTTTTTTTGGACGATCTTCATTAGAGAAGTTCAGATCAAAAAGTATCTTTATCTCTTAGAAGAGGCTTTTGCCATAAAATAAGTAAAATGCTGCTCGCTCAATGTCCTCTGACCTATTTCTACATTTCTTTGCTGATATGGACAGCGTCCAAGATGTGAAAAGTGGCATTTGGCATTTCTGGGTCATTCCGTTCCCATTATACTTTGACATGTCAAAGAATTGCAAGATGCATTACTTGCTCATAAAAACATATTCGTAGCTGAACAAACGAAACGAGTTGTGAGTTTTAACTCGACAATTTCCCATCTACTCGACAATTTTCCATCTACTCGACAATTTTCCATCTACTCGACAATTTTCCATCTACTCGTCAATTTTCCATCTACTCGACAATTTTCCATCTACTCGACAATTTTCCATATACTCGACAATTTTCCATATACTCGACAATTTTCCATATACTCGACAATTTTCCATATACTCGACAATTTCCCAATACTCGACAATTTTCCATATGCTCGACAATTTTCCATATACTCGACAATTTTCCATCTACTCGTACTTGGTTTCTTTTGTCATAGCTCTCGAATCTCGAACGGTTTTTCCAAATTTGAAGAAATTCAGCAAACCTTTTTCAGCATAGTTACTGACGTATTGTGACTGGATTGTATAACCTGAACGGATAGTGAGCATCGAGATTTCCATGTTGGTATGTAGTCGCATCTAACTATAGCATTGTCTGACTGGAGCATCGTGTGTTACTGGTTACTGGTTACTGGTTACAGTATTTCCAAACTTGTGATGTTACTAAACTTGAGATCTACCCTTTACTATCAGGCATTAAAATTTATGAGTCACCCTGTACTAAATATTTTGCATTTCTGAACTAGATCATCATGTTGTATGCAAATTAGGTTAGACAAAGAGGCAAACAAGTGCATTAGACAGAGAGCGTCGGGATGCATTAATGTGGTGCGAAGTATTAATGAAAGATAATATTATGCACTTGTGTTCGCAGCTTGAAATACAAAGCTAGGTTTAGACCTGGCATACTGTGTTAAGTCTAGTATGAGATTTCAGTCGGATGGAATCTAGGTTACCCAGGGCTGTAGGAGAGGACCTTTCTTTATGGGTTTTTCTTACTCCTGTGAAAGGAGTAGATTCGTAGAAGCTTAAACAGCTCTAAAGGATGGGTTAAGCTTCTACGAATCTAACCCTTTCATAGACTAATGTCCGTCTCTCAAGCTCAGACCGGCTGTCAGACCGCGGTCTCACACAGCTAGGTCTGTCAGACTGTCTGAACGTGTGTGGCGGAAAAAGCTTGAGACCCAGATTAACGTGTTAAGAGGAATTGAGATCTAGGTCTGTCAGACCGCGGTCTCACACACCTAGGTCTGTCAGACTGCGGTCTATCAGACGGTGTGAGTGGCGGGTTTTTGGCGGAGCAATTGAGGAGCTGGGTGCAAAAAGGGCAATAAATGAAAATCATCAAACTGAGATATTTAACTTTAAAGTTACAATTTTTCTCAAAAATCCTTGAAAAGTATGTTTACAAAAAACGCTGTAACTCATCGAAAAAAAGTTATCACTGCAGTTCAAACGCTGGAAGATAGAGCGCACCACGTTCTATTCAAAAACCCGTTTTACGAAAAGGGGCAAAAAATTCATATTTCCCTTTTTGCACCCAGCTCCTCAATTGAGATACTCAACTTGACAATGAGAAATATTTTTTGCTTTTATCCTGGAATCCGAAAGATCAAATCTTCAAGATCTGATTTGAAAATCAACAAATGAAATTTTTGATCTCATCAAGAACTAAATAGGTAGGTACATTGTACATTACAAAAGCCCACGTTTCCCAACTTGTGAATAGCGCACTGGCTTTTAATAAAAAAAAAATGTAAAACTGATATTATTCATTTCTCCAGAGCTGAACAAGAGGGTACGGCGGATTCATGCGAAGATTTTGAAAAGAAAATTTAATGCTGCAATACTTGAATACCATACGAACGTAATCTAGCATTGGATTTATTTTACTTGAGGAAATTTCTTCTATGCAACTCTTCCATTTCTCCATTGAATCATAGAGTGAAAAACCAGAGGGAAAATGGAAGGGAAAAATCATCTCTACTTGTGTAAACTCATTTTTAGCCCGTCCTTCCTTTATTATTACGATAGTAATGAAAAAAGGTATAAGGGACGGGCTATTGTATTCGCCTCGTTGTCGTCTGTCTGTGTGTCTGTCTGTTCGCATAGAAGGACTTATCCAAACCTGGTCGACCTATATATCAAATTAAAGGTCTTTTTACCAGGAACATGAAAGTAGTGGTGCAAATTTTGTCCAGAAAACCAAAAAGCCAAAAAACTAAAAAAAAAAAAAACTGGTTTTTTGTGGATTTTTTCCACATTTTCTCACACGAATGAGCTCTGTGGTGGGGTTGTGAACAGGGGGGGGGGCTCGTCCCGTTTGGGCCAGGCCCGGAGTTTTCATGTCTCGAATCAAGCAATCTGATTGATTGATTGATTTTTATTTTTTTTTAATCACTATACAAATTTTCTCACAAGCACATTAAACATAGAACTGAATCCTCCTCGTCTAAAACTTTCAGCCGAAAGCTGAAGTTTGGTGTCTACTGAGAAGGAAACAGCACAGATCCATGACATTTTCTTCTGAAAACGAAGCTCAAGGGGGCCCTTGCCACCCCCAGAATACGGCCCTGAGATAAAGTGGACGCCTTATTTGTTTGTTTATTTGTACGTCAAGTGGGTGTCAATATTGATGGAACAAATCATATCATAGATACAATAAGTAGTTTTAGCCGACAGTAGACTAAATAAGGTACATTAAAATAAATAGGTAAATCCTAGGTACCTGCTTCATTAATTAATTATTTGTAAACAAAAATATATCATCACTACAGTGGCGTAGCGTGGTCTAAATTCAAGTGTAGGGCGTGTAGAGCTCATGCACAGGTCTACCAAGTCCCATCACAGTACATGCCATTAATATTTATGGGCATTAGAGTGGGCTTTTGAGTTGTATGGCCGCCATACACGCCATACATACACGCTACACAATATTCAAATAACTGATGAGGTTTTTCCTCAAAGTGGGTGGCAGAAATGCAGGATAATTTAGGGTTTCCAGACGTCCGGTTTTTCCCGGACATGTCCGGGTTTTTACATGTTTGTCCGGCGTCCGGGGGGATTTTTGAAAATTTGGGAAATGTCCGGGTTTTTGATGAGATTCATAAATCACAGTATTTATTGAATAATTTATTAATTTGTCTCTTTTATTCAGTGAATTCAGTTCAGAAAAAGTAAATACCTACTTCATGTTTTACCTAGAAATGCCTACAATTTATACATAGGTTGACAATTCGTCATGTGTATTTTACATGACTAATGATGATTGTCTTTACATTATGGACATTCGTATTCATGAAACATCAACAAAACCAGTGTTGTGTTTCCGAGTCCGGATCACCATTGTTGTCAAGTTGTTTAGATCTTGTTCATCCAGTATCTAGTCACTGCAATTGCTTTGTCGTTTGCGACTTTCAGATCCTCCATGGTGCAAGTTTCAGGGAGGTCAGGACAAGTGAGAAGGTGAGCCTCGGTCTGGATTGACCCACAATCACATCCGTCCTCATCTGCGTAGCCCCACTTCCTTAGGTTAACTTTACAACGGGTCACTCCCGTCCTGAGTCGGTTCAGAGTCTTCCAAACAGGGTATTGTAGTTGGTGTCCATCCGCAAGTTCTTCCTGTAGGTTTGGGTTTCCTGTTGCTTCTTCCCAGAGTTGCAGTCTTCTACACGCCATACATACACGCTACGCCACTGCATCACTACTTATACTTATACCTACTTACGTACTTACTAAGTACTTATTCCTCAAGGAATACCTAGATTGGTTATCATGATGGATGACTTGATAACTTTGTAAGTTTGTAGTCCTTTTTTTTTATTTATTTATTTTTAAGAGGTTTGACAGAGGGAACTGTAACTGCTATGGTCTTATCGACCCATCGAAGAGAGAAGGAAGACAGGATAGGAGAAAGCCAGCCGTTCCGAGAACGAACATTATCCCATCAGGATAAAATCCGTCCCGGGCGGGAATCGAACCCGCGGTCTAGCGCTTACAAGGCAGACGCACTACCAACTAAGCTAACTAGGCTGGCTTTGTAAGTTTGTAGTCCTTGATTACCTACCAAGATAACAATATTGCTACTTAATTTATTATTTAGATAACCGTAGAAGTCTGGCTGGGGGACTTTGAACAGGAAGGATATACCTATGTATACCAGTCTGAATAAATTTCCCTTCCTAAAGAAATAGCAAAGGTTGAGTCCACTCGTAAAAATTTTGGAGCCAAAGCCAAATGTCAGCCCAAAGCCTAGGGCTGATTGAGATTCTCACGAAAAACGCTGTCTGAACACGGGAAAAAGCGAAAAAGAGAAGAAGTTACTTACCATTTCTCTACCAATCTCGAGAGATGTTGGTGTTTTACAAACCCTGATTCAGGCTAGGTAAATAGAGGTAGTAATGTAGAGAAGGTACCTACATCTAGAGTCGATAAAAAGTCAATTGTTTGGCTGTTGAAATATGAAATACAAATCACTCTAGATAGAACCTACATCTAGTTAAAAAAGCAAAGATAACGAAAAATCAAGATAAAATCACTTGACGAAAGTCAACACAATCAGATGAGTGTACCTATCTATTAAAATAAATTAACATATTACAGAGGCAACTGTTTTAAATAATCGTAAAGAAACTGTGAACAGAGTAAACCTGGTGATCGGTAAATTTTATTCTGAGTGCGGATTTTACAGACTGCAAAAAATTGTACAAAAAGAAAATTGGATGTAACTCTATTTATAACGGTAAAGTCGGTAAACCGATTGAGTTTTTGAGTCCCTGTATAAAAATTTCAACTTTAGAATTTTAAGTGGTTTTTAATTCCTCTTAGTTTTAGGGGGCCTTTTCAAAACGTGAAGTTCATTTTAAACCTTTAAAGCTCTATCATGATGGAAGACTCAGTAACTTTGTGAAGTTCCATAACAATATAGATGAAAAAGAAATAACTTATACCTACTCTTCACTGGGTTGGTAGGGTATTTTTATTTAAAGCTGTGTTTACATATAGTCAACGGCCGTGTCGACTGAACCGTCCACACTGCCTTGACAACATAGATTCACCTCGTCCATCGAGGGTCGTCGACTATGTTTGGACCCAACCGTCCAGGAAAACAGTGACTATTGAAAAATAGTAGTTTGTGTAGCAAGTAGGCCAACCACTCCGACTGTCCGACAAATCTAGGTCTGTCCGACAAATCTAGGTCTGTCCGACAAATCTAGGTCTGTCCGACACATCTAGGTCTGTCCGACAAATCTAGATCTGTCCGACAAATCTAGGTCTGTCCGACAAATCTAGGTCTTTCCGACAAATCTAGGTCTGTCCGACAAATCTAGGTCTGTCCGACAAATCTAGGTCTGTCCGACAAATCTAGGTCTGTCCGACACATCTAGGTCTGTCCGACAAATCTAGGTCTGTCCGACAGTCGGAATCTTTTTCCGCCACACACACACATTCCGGTGAACTGTCCGAAAGTCAGGTAGTTTGCATGACAAGTCTAGTCACATCAAGCAATCCTGTTGCGAGTGGACATTAAATTTTAATTTTCTTTTGACATTTCAGAAATCCTCTAAAAACTAATCCAATTTTCTTGGACTTATATCTTAGGTAGAAGAAAAAGAAAAATTCCATTGGTCCTCATTTTTCCTGCTCTATGACTTTGAAACATCACACAAGTAAGCGCAACTGATCTATTAAATAGAGGTTAGTAGGAAATTAGCTTTTTAATGGCAAAGTAGATATAAAAGTCGCATCAGAGATTGGAAATGTTGCAAACCAAAATCGCACAATTCATACAATGAACATCTTCCCAACGAAAATTTTATTGTAAATTCTGAACGCTGAGTGCTCCACCAAGTCAAAAAATGAGTCAAATCAAGCTTCAATCGTTGATATTCCTGTGTCCAGTGTGCAACATCACCAAATACGTCAACATTCAGAAATACATCAACAACATTCTCAACGTGAACAAGCACAAGCTAACGTGTCCTCTCTGTATCAATAATTACATCGGGATCAACAATCTCATCATTCACATCATCACAGACCACAAGAATCTTCTCAGTGTCAGCGACGGTAATGTAAGTGTCAACCTAAACAACTTTGCCGGGAATGGTGTGATAACTAACGTGGAAAGTGTGTGTGGAGATTTGAAAATCAGAGAAAGGCATGATATACCACCAGTTGATGCTAGAAAAGTCAATACCGTTCCTGAGAGACGAAACTCCAAGAGCAAAACCTACACGAATAGTAACCCTTACATTCAAACAATAACGATAGACCAATTCAACTCAAACTGACTCTCCACAAACAGGTCTTCTGTTTTTTCTCATTGCAATGAGCGTGTTTTCCTGACAAGCCTTACAACCCTACACCAAACGCAGGTCTACCCGGCTTACATTTAACGGAGCCTTATCAGCCCTACATCAAAAGCAGGCATACCTGTCCTATACCAAACGAAGCCCTTACCAGCCCTACATCGAAAGGAGACATATCTATCCTCCACCAAACGGGGACATACCTACATCAAGAGGAGCACAAAGCCCTCCCCTAGACCAAAAGGAGGCATACCTGTCCTACACCAAAGCAAAGCCCTACAAGTCGTACACCAAAAAAAGGCCCCAAGTCGAATCAGTGATTTTCAAAACCGAGGCGAAAGTTGTGATATTTTTTCATTTTGTTGAATTTTTGTTTGGGTATCCTCACCACTCACTGAAAATGGTAAGTACCTACTTGTTTTCTAAGTACTTTTGTACTAACTTAATTTTATCCGAACGTAATGGTTAGCGATTCCAAGTCATGTCATAAAATATAGCGTAGTCCCATAGTAGGGTAAATAAATTATTCTTATCAAGACAATTTCGATTAAGATGTTTTAAATTGGTGAGCTTTCGATGTCACTCAGGACATCTATCTTGGTCTGAAGATGATGTCCTGAGTGACATCGAAAGCTCACCAATTTAAAAGCATACCTAATAGGTAGGTAAATAATATTCAACACACACGTGACACAGTGTGTAACAAATTAATTAAAACGGAGACAACACATAAATATGCACAGAATGAAACACAAATAGCAAATAGGTATGCATAAAATAAAACAGAAAATATGCATATAAAGAAACATTAATACCTAAATATGCATATAAAGAAACATACATACCTAAATATGCATAGAATAAAACACATAAAACATACATAGAAACAAGAAACATATCAAAAATACATAAACACCGGATCTGTCCAGATAGCTTTTTCTGGTAGCCCTTTAGGTCCTGCATCAACCCTCAAGCGTTGTACAGTCGTTCGCGGGACACCCATACCTAAATATGCATAGAATAAAACACATAAAACATACCTACATAGAAACAAGAAACATATCAAAAATACATAAATAAATACATAGAGGAAACAGAATCGTCCCGATGGATGCCAAAAAATTACGTCGAGATCAGCTGTTTTCGAAATATCGTCAAAAATAGAACTCGAGAGCGCTAGAAAATATTTGGGACAGACTTGTCTAGTGTAGAAAACGAGGTGCCATACAACTCCCGTGAGAGAGTTCCCGATTTTTCGCCCTTTTTGGACACAAAAGAACCCAGAAGTCAAGTGAAATCCGTGCCTTTTCATGTCCAAAACGGTAAAAATTTTGTAGTGAAAATTCGAGTCGTATTTTGGTGTAAATAACGCTATTAAAGTTGGTTTTGTTGAAATATTAGGTAATATATGTAATGATATTGTCGAAAATGTAATCGACAATGTGTAAAGTTACGTTTGAAAAGATATAATTATGTCTCTCAAAAGAAAAGAGAAACCTAGAGAAACAAATAAAATTAATTTACTTAGAGGTAGACCTTTTATTTAATTTAGGAGTACATACAAAAAACTCATCAGGGGTTGGAAATTGAAACCAAACAAGTCGAATTAAGTAGAAAATTAGCTTTTTAATGGCAAAGTAGATATAAAAGTCGTATCAGAGATTGGAAATGTTGCAAACCAAAATCGCACAATTCATACAACGAACATCTTCCCAACAAAAATTATAAATTCTGAACGCTGAGTGCTCCACCAAGTCAAAAAATGAGTCAAATCAAGCTTCAATCGCTGATATTCCTGTGTCCAGTGTGCAACATCACCAAATACGTCAACATTCAGAAATACATCAACAATATTCTCAACGTGAACAAGCACAAGCTAACGTGTCCTCTCTGTATCAACAATTACATCGGGATCAACAATCTCATCATTCACATCATCACAGACCACAAGAATCTTCTCAGTGTCAGCGACGGTAATGTAAGTGTCAACCTAAACAACTTTGCCGGGAATGGTGTGATAACTAACGTGGAAAGTGTGTGTGGAGATTTGAAAATCAGAGAAAGGCATGATATACCACCAGTTGATGCTAGAAAAGTCAATACCGTTCCTGAGAGTCGAAACTCCAAGAGCAAAACCTACACGAATAGTAACCCTTACATTCAAACAATAACGATAGATGAGTTGGACGGACATTCCAAAGGCAGCAATTGTGGCGGAAGTGTGGCGGAAACGCCGCTCATTATAAATGCCGACAGCGATTTGGTCATTCTGGAGACGATACCGAGCGAAAGCTTTGGAACTCGAATCACAACGTCCCCTGTAGATTACACAGAGTATATGCAAAGGCAAGAGCTGGAGAAACAAGGTCTGAATCCTGCAAAAGCTGATCCTAAAGTTGCGGAATACTCACTGAACCTAGCAAAAGATGACGGTCACAATAACGCGGGATACTTTGAACAGAAAAATTCCGCCAAAACGGACGGGAATTTGGGACACGATATCGCCCCAGGCAGCGAAGACCCAACGCTGAACACAGACATGAAAGTTCCGGACGAAATGTTCATAGACAACAGTTTCTGTGATAAATACTTTGACTACAACAAGTTCAAAGACCATAACGAAATAGACGGACTCAAGTTCGATATTGACCAGTTCCTCAATGAAATGTCCAATGCCAACTTGTTAACTAATGATGGACATCTAGATAGTTCTAACCCACTACAGAATCCTAGCCAACAACTACACAATTCTAGTCCACAAGTGGATAACCAACTAAGTCGCAAGTGTGAAACAGCTGAAGTTCCCATGCATGAAGAACACTCCGATGCAACAGATGTCAAAAGTAACTTCATATGGAACGAAGTGAACAGTATGAACCATCTGTTTAATATGAACCAGATGAATTTGTTACAGACCAATGTCATATTGGAAGAATCCAGCAGAGATGCTCAACCTGACAAACTCAACACGTTCTTTATAGCAAACCCAGACGAGAACAAAATGGTGCAAGAAGCTCCAGAAATGGTGCATGACATGAGTCAAGCTTCGAACAGCATCGCTCAAACACTGCAGAAATCTCCAAATGCGTTCGCCATCACTGAAACAGTCCAAAAATCTCCCAATAACCTGTTCGACAGACATGGCTCCAGTGAAAGCAAAGCGTTTCAACTCTCCTACGAAAACCTCTACGAAACCGGAATATGAACCAGATGAATTTGTTACAGACCAATGTCATATTGGAAGAATCCAGCAGAGATGCTCAACCTGACAAACTCAACACGTTCTTTACAGCAAACCCAGACGAGAACAAAATGGTGCAAGAAGCTCCAGAAATGGTACATGACATGAGTCAAGCTTCGAACAGCATCGCTCAAACACTGCAGAAATCTCCAAATGCTTTCGCCATCACTGAAACAGTCCAAAAATCTCCCAATAACCTGTTCGACAGACATGGCTCCAGTGAAAGCAAAGCGTTTCAACGTTCCTACGAAAACTTCTACGAAACCGGAACCAAGAGACCGAAACCGTTCGAAGACAAACCAAACCGATTGAGGCTCTTCAAAGAGAAACAAAACAAATTCAAAACGCAGAGACTGAAAAAACTGCAACTACTAACCATGAACAAGAAGTTTGAGGACCATCTCTTCTTAGACGAAACACGACGGGATGTACCTTCACTGGATTTGTCACAGACTCCCAACGCGTACGGCCTAGCGATTCTCAAAAACGGTGGAGACTTCGTTTCCAACAAAAGACAAAGCGAATCCAGCGGTGACTTCGGTGGTAAATATGCGTCCCAACGCGTACGGCCTAGCGATTCTCAAAAACGGTGGAGACTTCGTTTCCAACAAAAGACAAAGCGAATCCAGCGGTGACTTCGGTAGCAAATACGCTCGCACCGGAGACAAAAACGTTTCAAATGCGTCTGCAGACGATGGTAATCCAAACACATCTGCAGATGACGCTGAAGAATTCAAATGTACAGCGTGCAATTTCCTGTTTCAAAATGCAGATATCCTTGCTATGCATAACCAATTGCTCCACAATCCTGTCCAGAGAGATCCTGATCCTGGTGAAGAGCAGGACAGGACGTTGCAATCGGATGGAGCCGAATTCGGGAACAAATGCTCGTATTGTCCGCGAGTGTTCAAAATGAAAGGCAGTTTGATGATTCATCTGAAGGTGGCTCACATGGGTAAGTGGACTAAATTTATGAACAAAATGCTGGCTCTTAAGTTCGTGCCAAGCATAGTCTCAAGGCATTTGATTGGTCAATTTTGACTTGAGACTGATCTAAGAACGATCATTCTTGTTCATAAATACGAGTGTCAGATTTAGTTTTACTGTGGATTGTCTCAGGATTGAGTTCAATCCAAGGTTGACCTGGCTGTTAAGTATAGGGAAATCCTTGTCTCATATCAATCCGGAGTTGGTAAACCCCAGCATTTTACTGCTGGAGTAAAGAGATTCCACCACTACTCTGAAAATGCATTTTTGCCTCTTTTTTTTTTTTTTTCTTTTTTATTCTTCTTCACACCTCCAATACTCCCATGATTCCCATCTCAAGTGGGGACACTTGAGCTTATCGCGTTCCAAGACCAGTCAAGCAGAGACGTTTCCCAGTCAACACGTCAAATGCGCTGACAGGTGTCGCATGCGTCAAAAAGATAACGTCGCGACGTCCTGACGTTGATAAGTTTGACGTGTCGAATCTGTGGCGACGCGTGCGGGAACTAGAGCCCTATTGGAGGAGTTTACCAGTGGCATGGGGTGAGCTTTTAAAAAGGGGAGCTATAAATTCAAATAAAATCATGAATTCTTTCTAGTAAAGCAGAGAGCTTCACTGCTCACTGAAAATGCCGCCACTGGTCGCTAGTAGTTAAAGTCGCTACTCAATTGTCTTTACTTGGTTGATCCAAGCGCAGATCGAAACCTCACACTTAATGTTCATATTGAAATTCAGAGGAATATTGATAAAAGTGCTGACGGTATTAGAGGCATCTCCACTAAACAAAATTGGTGGATATGACACAATTCTTCTAGGTTTGATAAAAGGATTCCAGGTTCGATGGAGGTGAAACTGTAACAGTGGAGATCTTATCGTTCCGAAATCGAAGATAGAAGGACAGCATAGGCGAAAGCCATCCTTTCCGAGAACGAGCCTTATCGGTTTAGGATCAAGTTCGCGGCTTTCGCCCCCGGCGGGAATCGAACCCGCTACCTGTTCACTATTGGCCCCTGTTGTTTTGTTTATTATTTTGACCTCTTCTTACTGATAGAGGGATAGAGAATGTAGGTACGTATATATATACAAGATAAAGATTAGGAACTCAACACTTGATATATACGTAGTTCTCAAGAGTACCTACCTACCTTGATCAGAAGAGCTGCCATGCCAGGTATATAAATACAATACATATACATGACACCTTCCAAAATTGACAGAATATGATATTTCAATAAATAACAGATCATTGGTTTGTTAGAAATACTTACAAAGGAAGAAAGAAGAGAAGAAAATGAAAATGAAAGAAAGAAAACCATACCTAATAGTATTAGATAACACTTCAGTCGATCATTTAAGACCGGTTTTAGCGTTACCTATGTTAAGCTACGCCGAGCAAGGCCAATAAATGGATGGGTCACTTAAAGGAATAAAGGGAGAACGGGCTCTGGTCTTGATTTTAAATCATTACATGAGAGTAAAATTAAAAATCAAATCAGTAATAATAATAATAATAATAATAATAATAATAATAATAATAATAATAATAATAATAATAATAATAATAATAATAATAATAATAATAATAATAATAATAATAATAATAATAATAATAATAATAATAATAATAATAATAATAATAATAATAATAATAATAATAATAATAATAATAATAATAATAATAATAATAATAATAATAATAATAATAATAATAATAATAATAATAATAATAATAATAATAATAATAATAATAATAATAATAATAATAATAATAATAATAATAATAATAATAATAATAATAGTGCTTATTTATACTGCTCGCATAGGACTGAAAAGTCCCTTTACTCCAGCAGTAGGCTACTACTATTATTGTGGTCAAATTCTCAAATTTTATTGAGGATAAAATTCCATACCTCGGCTAGGATTGAACCCACGCCCTCCTGTTTACCAGGCGAGCGCCTTGACCACTACACCACCGAGGTAGGATAGGAGGAAACAAGCCGTTTCGAGTACGAACCTTATCCGTTTAAATCCGCCGCGGGTGGGAATCGAACCCGCAACCTAGCGCTTACAAGGCAGACGCGCTACTCTCCAAACTAACTAGGCCATGCGAGATTACCTTCTGTTCTATTACTTTTCTATTCTATTCTATCAAGTTCAACAAATTTCAATCAACACGTCTCACCGATGACAGATGGTGTCAAAACACTTTTCAGTTTTCGCAACACTTGGATAGATTTTGCAGCAGCGTTCCCTAGAGAGTTCATTATATCAGGAATTCAGGATTATTCCTATGTCAGGATATATACTGTATCAGAAAGGGAGATAAACTCCGTCATAATTATGTCAATCAAAATGAAAAGAACCAACATGTGTACGAAATGAAGTGACACGGTAAACGATTGAATATGTAAACATTGGAGGCGATCTTTCGACATGCCTTTCCAATGGTGCCTTTCATGTCACTTGGACACATTATTGATCTTTCAGTAATTGAAGTTCTGCAAAAAAATGATTGTGCTATCAAAATGTCAGAATAGGTTTTAATGATTTTCTCGATGTTTAATATGTTTAGAATGTTTACTGGATTTAAATGTGTCGAAAAAATCCATTTCTTTTGAAATTTTGGAGTTGATTTGGGAATACTTTTCGTGGTGTTTTTATAGGACTGAATTGGGTTATAGGTAAGTTTGCAACTTTTCTAGTACATCTTTTTAACAGTTACCTTACTAACTAAGCTTATTCCTAGTAGATATTTTATTTGTATTAGGTACTTCTCTATCATACGATATTAGTAATCTTGGTAGACAAATTCTTTGATCTTTTCAGTATCGACAGTATTCGAGCGACTATATTTGAGTAGAAGTTGAAGGGATCTTGATGTCTTGACAGAGTCTCATCCATCACCCATATTGTCGTCATTTGCGTTATTCTTTCTATGAATATTCTCCAAATTATTGGTTGAAGCCTCACTTGATCTAGCGCACGCCTTTAATCTCGTTACCCCTTTACTTTGTTCTGCTTTGAAGTGCTTTTTATACGGTTCTATCTAAATAATGTCGCATTTATAATACGTTCTAACAGGATTCAAGGTATATTTAACGCTTCATTTAACAGTAGACGAGGGGTTTTTTTTTCTACTCTCTTTCCTCATACTTCACTCATTCATCTTCACCCAGTTCTTTTTGTTTAGCGTTCTTTTAACATTTCTTCATCTTCTCCTCCACCACATTCTTCTCCCATTTCGTCTATTTCTTGTTCTTCTTCTTCTTCTCCTCCTACTTTTTCTTTTTTCCCGTCTTGTTCTTTTTTTTTCTACAGCCTCATAATTTATGTCACTTGTTAGAACACGCGACGCGACGTAGGTACCGATAACTCCCTGCGAATTTCTAACTTTACAAGTTGTGCACATGCTGAAAAGTCCCCAAGAGATGGACCAAATTGAGAACATTATTTTGAGAACTGGAGCTTATAAATCGATGTAATAATTTAGAGTGAATTTGACAAATACTGAAAATATTTGGACTCTGGCATGCAGTAAATTCTTTAAAATAAAAAGACGAATTTCGGCATTTTCTGCTCTTTACCATGGCTTTAGAATCTGCGAGATTGGTTCAACTTGTCATCAGCCAGACTGCAGATCTATCTTCAAAGCAGCAATTTTTAAGATCAGGATAGCCGTGAAGAAGACAAACCTTCGCATCGGAGATGTAATTTAAGGATTCAGAATAATAATTCCTCCACTCTTTCAATAACCTTACTGCAGATGCACTTTTATTCATAATAATTTATTTCTTCGTCTAAATAACCATGTTTTCTATTATCATGATTGTCATGAACCTTCATAAAGTTGATATACTTTGCATAAAATAATTAAAATAAATGAAACCCGAGACATTGAACATCTTCAAGTGGTCATTTGAATGTTGATTAATAACTTCATGTTCATTATTCATAATATTATTTATAGTATTGAGAACATTAAGATGAACCCAACCTTCATATTATTCATAGTCTTCCTTCTTGTGTTCAGTGGATTCCCACTTAACCACCAAGGCGATACGGCCGTTCCTTTCCATCTCGATGGTAATTGACTGTCAATCTCATATCATCTGGAGTTCTCTGATTGACTTTGTTACCATTTCCAATATTCCAATCAGGTTAATGAAATTGAATGACGTCCAGTGGTATGCGGCTTTGGAAATATTCAATGATGAATGGTGAAATTGATTAGCAATGATTTTGATATCTATTTAGAGGTAGTCTTCTGTCTCAAAGATCTATTTAGATGTAGAGGATTTTGATAGATTTTTTTAATTTTATTGTTTCTCTCTATGATGATTATTATTATTATTATTATTATTATTATTATTATTATTATTATTATTATTACTATTATTATTTTCAAATTATGTATTTAACAATTGATGCTTGACAGGGGTTTGAAGTCACGGATTAACTGCTAGGGTTTTTAATGACGGTGGTTTTACCTAAAATTTGGCAACCCATAGGTAGATTTGGGATCGGGCCAACTACCTAGCAGCATGCAATTAACAGATGGTAACCAATCCGCATATCAACCACTCCCAACGTAGATCTAAAGCAGTGGTTCTCAAACTTTTTTGCATGGCGCCCCCCTTGGTTTTATGCTTTTATTTTCTATTTCTTTTCAAATACCTACGTATTCTGCAAATGTAATAGAAAGTCGTGTGATGTTCACACCAGATTTTTTTTCTTCCGTTCCTAGCGCAAAAAAGAAAAAAAAGTGATGCTTAATTGGAAAATCATGATAAAAAAATGTAAATGAAAATATTTTTTGCTATAACTAGTCAGCTAGGCAGGTATTTACTGAACCTTGAAAAGCGGTGTCAATATTGAATTTTATTATAGGTAATTTTCAAGCAGTTAGCGCGGGAGGAATTTCAGAACTGGAGGTTTATAGGAAAAGCTCGCGCCCCCCCTGATTTGTCTCCACGCCCCCCCAGGGGGGCGCGCCCCCCAGTTTGAGAACTTCTGATCTAAAGTAAACTTTTGGGAGCTGGTGTACTCAACGTGTTATCAAAGCTGACTTAAGAATCTATCAGGTAGCTATTACTTCGAGAAGTAATACCCCTCGAGAATGAAGATTTCCAATGGAATGGTGGTTCTGGCTGTGCTGTTCAAACAGTCACAGGCTGGCAGCTGCTTTCTGCTTTATTTGTTATTAAATAAATGCTTCTCTTGTAATCTTGTAAACCAACTTGATATAACGCACACCCATCCAGAGCCGACAGACAAACCAAAAAAAAAAAAAAAAACCACCTACTCATCAGAGTCATCAGAGAGCTAGTGTTTCATGCCAATCATTCAGCGACACCCAGAAAACCAATTAGGTAGCCTATCACGATATCAAGAATCAAGATCATATTGAAGTATACCAAATGAAACAGTGTTGCTCATAAGTCGCATCTACTAATGTATTGTTGGTCAAAGTAATATATACTGTTGGTCAAACTATAATGTAATGCTGGTGTTACATGAGAGATACTTCAGAAACTTCAGATGTTTGGAGCTTATTCTAAAACTGAATATTCCATCCCTCTATCACCCCCAATTCTTTTCGTTAGCTACCTAACGTTGTGGGTTTTTGATTGCGAAAATTGGGTCTATTCTTTGAGAGTGAGGAAGAAGCCTGCCAACCTACCTAGGTATCTACATATTTGTTGGAATGGCCAACCTACCTCCAAGAAAAAAGTTATAGGTTGGTAACCACACGTAAACACCGAATGAGGTAATCCAAAATGTGGCTTAGAGGAAAAGCTCCTTGATACTTTAAATTTAAACAAATCTAAAAGAAAAAAAAATCCTTGGCAGAAGCGATCGCTCTAAGAAAAAGTGCTTATGGATTTTCTTTCTCAGTAGACTGCAAAACACACACCCTATAAATCTTGCCGACATGTTTGTGAAAGCGGAAAAGAAAGTTCGACAACTCCCCCCCCACACCCCCTTCTCCTGACCTTCTCCGGACACGCTCGGGACAGGTCCGTAGTCCATTTCCCATGGCTAGAAAAGAGAAGCCGGTAAACAAAAATCTAATAAGGAGGAAAAATCTCGAGCAAAATTTTTTAATGTCTGTTAATTCAGTAAAAATCATAAAAAATAGAAAGTAAAAAAATAAAAATATAACTCGTAGGAAGAACACAAGTTGTTGCTGTTGTTATTAAAAAGATAATAAAATCTTCACGGCTGAGAGGAATGGGAGAGGGAGGGAATATTATGCTTTTTCCCTTTTAATTATTTCAAATGAGGGATTTTTTACGTTGGATAAAGTGCAAGGGGAGAGGGAAATGTTAGGAGGTAAGGGAGTAATGAATATTACGAATAAAATAACGAATGAAGACAATTTCCAAAACGGTTAACAACGCCAGTCGAAGCTTATGAATATTTATTCCCTGAACCCCTTCAATAAAAAAAAAAAAAAAAAAAAAAAAAAAAAAAACATTAGATTCTGTTGAAGTTGTTGGTAACTTGCATAGTAGCTATTTTAGTGCAGACACGTGGTGAAACATAACAAGAATACTTTCTCCATTACTTTAGTAATAGAAAGTTATAATTAATGAATATGAGACTGAAAACCATAAGGCTTAAGGTTAGGTCATTTTCATTTTCTGCACTACCACCATTCCCAGACAGTATGGACAGAAAGGGTTTCAAGTCAACAAACCATTAAATAGTGCCTTGTGCATTGAAAGCTGAGACCTTCCTTGTGCTCATAACTTCCAAGGACTTCTGCAACGCGTGGAGAACTGGGAAAAAAAGGAAAGTAAAAAGCTTTTCTGACGGTGTGACGGTAGTAAAGGTACTGAAACGGTACCTTACTATTGAACCTTTACAATATTCTCGATGTCTCAAACTCAGACGTTCAATTATTTCAATTCATTACCAAATTGTGTCGTCAAACTTTCAACCAGCCCTCGGGTTACCCTCCCCGTCCACTACTTAACACGAGGTACCTTACTATACCTGTTCCATCAGGCCCGTACACACCGTAATCGGGCGACGGGGCTCCAACAATGGGCCCCTTGTTTGGGCAGAGCAACGAGGATGTTAGAGTAATATGTATAGTTACCGAAAATGTCAGTAATTTATCGAAACCATGGCGTAACGATGCTGATTTGAAAAGATTTTTTATGGCGATAGCTCAATTTCCGCTTTCTCCCCTGTTCCTCTTGGTTGTGGTTGGAGGGGAACGACCAGCTGATGAGTGCAGCCAATCATAGCGCATTTCCCGATACTTTCCCCAGTCGAAAGAAAAGTAATTGAAAACTTACGAGTGTGGTCGCCCTAACACCCAGCTCCTACGAAGATTTTTTTCAACAAGAATACGAGTACCTACTTAAGAAGTCGTATTTTATTTTCCTTTCTGGGGGAATAAAATTCTTGTGTCCAAGCCACCTTGAGCCCAGGCCCAAATAGGACCCAACAAACCCCCCTGGGAAAGGCCCTGCGGGGGATCGGAGGTAAGGGTGGTGATAGAAGGGAGGGGTGGCGAAGAAAACTCAATTTAAGAAATGGATGGAACAAGTTTTCTACCTTTGTAAACTTTGGCGAAAGCTATACGAGCACAAAGGATAGGAAATTCGGAGTGGCACGCTAGTTAATTGAAGAAAAGTTTGGAAATGGCTTGATCATGATGAGGACGACGGGTTTGCGAGAGAAAATTTTGGAACTCGAAATTTCGGAACTTGGAAAATTCGGAAGTTGAAAATTGTTATTGGCCAGCCTAGTTAGCTTAGTTGGTAGTGCGTCTGCCTTGTCAGCGCTAGGCCGCGGGTTCGATTCCCGCCCGGGGCGGATTTTATCCTGATGGGATAGTGTTCGTTCTCCCCCCCCCCCCCCCCCCTTCAGACTTCTACGAAAGGACCTGACGCCCCGACAGACAGTTTCTGAGTTATTTAATACACAATTTTTCGAAAATTTTAATGAACTTTCAAATTACATTTCGCTCAAGAGCGTTTTTTAATTCGAAAATTGTAGGGATAATGAGTTTTGTGAAAAGGTAGGTCAGGTAGGGATGCAATACGGGTTTTAGGGATAAAGGTCAGGGGTTTAGGGGTACGGACGGTTTTCACGTGAAAATGCTTAAAAATAAAAAAGAAACAAAAAATACCCATACGAATAGAAGTTATGTAATTAGAACTTGGTAGGTACTCGTATTTCAACTTACCTACGAGCTACGAGGTTGAGGAATTTATTTTACAGAAGTGCATACGTAACGTAGGTAAAGGTAAAATGGTGAAAATATAAATATGTATAGGGAAGAAGGTAGGAAAAATGTATTTAATTTTCTCTTTATTTAAAATGTCAAGATCCCCAAGATTGAGTTCTTGCACCCAGTCACTGGAATAGGCTCTCTAACAGCCGGGATTTATTCTACAAATATTAGGTATACCTATATGACCATCTCAGATGATCGATCAGTCACCCATTCAAGAAGACTTCCTCCCATCTGTCAATGCGGGGCCCCACTCACCGTCCGACATATCCTTTCCTGTCCCCGCCACGGTCACATTCGCTCCTCCCTCCAACCACCTCCCTCACTCGGCGACGACGAAGAGGGTGTCTCCTCACTATTCACTTACCTCCAACAACTGGACATCTACCACCTGATATAATATAACCGAGGACCGGCGCGAACGACCTTACGATAATAAGCGTTAAAGCGCCTAACCGAAAAAAAAAAAAGAAGAAGAAGAAACTTTCTGTTTTTGAAACTCGACTTTTCCAAAGCCGTCAGCAGTTACCGGCCCTGAGGAGACATGATTATTTTGGAAGTAGGTACTTATTACCTACCTACCACCAGTACCTAGGTAGCTTCGGGGTTAGTAATTATGAAAAATATCAATTTATTATACGTACTCGTAAATTATGCGGAAAAAAAGAGCTTCACAAATTTCTTGACCCCGCCGGGAATCGAACCCGGGTCTCCCGCGTGCAAGGCGAGCGCAGTGACCACTACGCCATGGGAGCTGACGAAAGGTGAGATTGTAAAGATCGATATGACGACTACAGGCGAATTGGAAGATTGGAACCCCTTTAGTCAACACCTTCGAGTAGTCTAGGACACGTTTCGTTCTTATAGGGGCAAGAGCTCATCAGTTGGTACCTGCCTCGGTGGTGTAGTGGTCAAGGCGCTCGCCTGGTAAACAGGAGGGCGTGGGTTCAATCCCAGCCGAGGTATGGAATTTTATCCTCATATAATTTGAGAGTTTGACCACAATAATAGTAGTAGCCTACTGCTGGAGTAAAGGGACTTTTCAGTCCTAGGCAAGCAGTATAAATAAGAACTATTATTATTATTATTGGGTAGAAAGGTTATCATTTAGTAAAAACCTATGGACTACTTAAGATGAGGGAAGAATATGCCCAAAGGGGGCGCCATGCAAAAAAGTTTGAGAACCACTGGTCTAAACTATAGAAATCGGTGGGTAATCCCTGTTGTTGTTAACGTTGTCTACTACATCTCGGTCTTCAAGTCCAGGAGCTGCGCCACCTCCACAGGATTGGTCCTCAAGGCTGTTGGGTCCAGAATGGTTGAAAGGTCTGGGCAGTTGAATAGGTGGTGAACGTTGTGAGGTTAACCCTCTTCAACTTTAATTTGCAGGTATGAAGCTGATCCTTGATTTTGTACCAAACCATACCAGCGATCAGCACATTTGGTTCCAGAAGTCAGTCGCCAAAGTAGAGCCATACACTGACTATTTCATTTGGAAAGACGGCAAGGTTGTCAACGGAGTGCGTCAGCCACCGAACAACTGGGTGAGTCTGTGCCGTAGCATGTCCCAATGGGGATTGTCCCATGTCTCGTAGTATGCCCTATATCATTCCGTCATAAACGCATAAGAGTCATAAAAGGGATAAGAGACATGTACCTAATCTACTATGGACATAAATTGGCCTGTTCCGGCCTGAGTAACTTTTACAATGTAGGTATCGGCCAGCCTAATTAGCCTTAGAGGTTAGCACGTCTGCCTTGTAAGCGATAGGTCGCGGATTCGATTCCGTGGTGGATTTTATCCTAAAGAGATAAGGTTCGTTCTAAGAACGGCTGACTTTCTTCTATCCTGTATTCCTTGGTCTCTTCGTTTTCAGGACTATAAGACCTTAGCACTTGCAGTTCCCTCTATCAAAACTCTTGAAAAAAAAAAATGATAATTATATCAGCTTGATTTCCTTGTAGACTGTCGTTAGAATGTCTAATGTCGTTGATTAATAATGTACCTATAAGTATTCTTTGACATTTAATCACTTACTGTCACATGATGTGATTACATACTTTGACATTATTTTAGTCATAAACAGACGAGTATTATGACAGGTAAATAAATAATAAATGCAAATTCTTTGTATTTTGGCACAACTTTTTCGTGATCACTACAAGATTTTAGGATTTTCCAAATCGGTATAGTTTGATCCACGCTTCCAATGTTTACCTATACTTTGCTGGCACCGGTTGCTATATTCAAATGACACAGCTACTCATTTTCCTCATGAGGCTGAGTGGGCCCCGGTCCAAGGAGTATTGGGAGGTTCTCAACTTGTGCCCCCCATTATTATGTTAAGGCGGTCTCTTCTTTACCCCTTGTGTGCCGCATCCATTTTTGTTTGGGCTCCCTCAAATTTTAGGAGAAGGTCTAGCGCTCCCTCAGGGGGGGCGCGAGCTTTTTCTATAAACCTCCAGTTCTGAAATTCCTCCCGCGCTAACTGCTTGAGCCACTGAGGTTGGTTCGTTTCGTGAAAAATGAGAATATGCCCAAAGGGGGCGCCATGCAAAAAGTTTGAGAACCACTGGTCTAAACTATAGAAATCGGTGGGTAATCCCTGTTGTTGTTAACGTTGTCTACTACATCTCGGTCTTCAAGTCCAGGAGCTGCGCCACCTCCACAGGATTGGTCCTCAAGGCTGTTGGGTCCAGAATGGTTGAAAGGTCTGGGCAGTTGAATAGGTGGTGAACGTTGTGAGGTTAACCCTCTTCAACTTTAATTTGCAGGTATGAAGCTGATCCTTGATTTTGTACCAAACCATACCAGCGATCAGCACATTTGGTTCCAGAAGTCAGTCGCCAAAGTAGAGCCATACACTGACTATTTCATTTGGAAAGACGGCAAGGTTGTCAACGGAGTGCGTCAGCCACCGAACAACTGGGTGAGTCTGTGCCGTAGCATGTCCCAATGGGGATTGTCCCATGTCTCGTAGTATGCCCTATATCATTCCGTCATAAACTCATAAGAGTCATAAAAGGGATAAGAGACATGTACCTAATCTACTATGGACGTAAATTGGCCTGTTCCGGCCTGAGTAACTTTTACAATGTAGGTATCGGCCAGCCCAATTAACTTAGCCTTAGAGGTTAGCACGACTGCCTTGTAAGCGCTAGGTCGCGAATTCGATTCCGTGGCGGATTTTATCCTGAAGAGATAAGGTTCGTTCTAAGAACGGCTGACTTTCTTCTATCCTGTCTTCCTTGGTCTCTTCGTTTTGAGGACTATAAGACCTTAGCACTTGCAGTTCCCTCTATCAAAACTCTTGAAAAAAAAAAAATCAGATATCAGCTTGATTTCCTTGTAGACATCAGAATGTCTAATGTCGTTGATTAATAATGAAGTATCAAGTATAAGTATACTTTGACATTTAATCACTTGCTGTGATATGATGTAATTACATACTTTGACATTATTTTAATCATAAACATATTATGACATGGGAGGGGGGGGGGGGGGGGCTCGCCACCCCCTCAATACGGCCCTGAGATAAAGAGAGCATCTTATTTGTTTGTTTGTACTTCGAGTGGTACCTAATACCTAATGTCAATATTGATGGAACAAATCATATCATAAATATGTACAATAAGTAGTCTTAGCCGACAGTAGACTAAATAAGATAAATATTTTAATTAAATAAAATAAATAAGTAGGTACTTTATTACTTACTAATACTTTACTTGCTCCTCGAGGAACATATTTTCTATCATGATGGATGACTTGATAAATTTTTTAGTCCTTGATTAACAAGTTAACTAGGTAGGCATTCAGTATAAGATTGGTAGGTACTTTTGATACCCTCCAAGGTTTGACAGAGGGAACTGTATAATTGCTAAGGGCTTATCGTCTCGACAGCGAAGAAAGAAGGAAGACAGGATAGGAAAAAGTTAGCTGTTCCGAGAAAGAAACTTATCTGACGCTTAAAATAAAATGCGCCCTGGGCGGGAATCGAACCCGCGACCTAGCACTTACAAGGGTGACGCGCTATCCTCCAAAGCAACTAGACTGGCAATGAATTTTTAATCACGAGATGTTGGTCTTTTAGAAACACTGATTCGGGCTAGGTACCTAGAGTCGATAAAAAGTCAATTGTTTGGCTGTTGAAATATGAAATACAAATCACTCCAGATGTAGGTAAAAAGGCAAAGATAATGAAAAATCAAGATAAAATCACTTGACGAAAGTCAACACAATCAGATGAGTGTACGTACCTATTAAAATAAATTAACATATTACAGAAGCAACTGTTTTAAATAATCGTAAAGAAACTGTGAACATCAGAGTACGATCGGTAAATTTTATTTTATCTGTGTAGTGGAAGAATTTTGCGGATTGCAAAAATTGAAAATAATTAAACAAAGTTAGTTGTGAAAGAAAACAAAAATTAGTTAGGTTTAAGTCTGAAATCACTTTATTTTAGGTTTTATTTTAAGTGGCATTTTTAACCTTTTCTTTATACGTACCTACATTCTTTTTCCCTTTAATTTCCTTTCATTACACACCTCTTTTCTTTTGTATTTTCAGAAAACCTCTAAAATCTAATCTAATTTTGTGAGACTTTTATCCAAGAACATTTTCCAATATTGTAGGCATGATAGGGTCCAATTCAACTCAAACTGACTCTCCACAAACAGGTCTTCTGTTTTTTCTCATTGCAATGAGCGTGTTTTCCTGACAAGCCTTACAACCCCACACCAAACGCAGGTCTACCCGGCTTACATTTAACGGAGCCTTATCAGCCCTAGACCAAAAGCAGGCATACCTGTCCTATACCAAACGAAGGCCTTACCAGCCCTACATCGAAAGGAGACATATCTATCCTCCACCAAACGGGGACATACCTACATCAAGAGGAGCACAAAGCCCTCCCCTAGACCAAAAGGAGGCATACCTGTCCTACACTAAAGCAAAGCCCTACAAGTCGTACACCAAAAAAAAGGCCCCAAGTCGAATCAGTGATTTTCAAAACCGAGGCGAAAGTTGTGATATTTTTCATTTTGTTGAATTTTTGTTCGGGTATCCTCACCACTCAATAAAAATGGTAAGTACCTACTTGTTTTCTAAGTACTTTTGTACTAACCTAATTTTGTCCGAATGTAATGGTTAGCGATTCCAAGTCATCTCCACTAATTGTTTTATTTAATTCCATTGTCTTTTATTCTATTATATCGATATAATACTTTTCATCAACATCGGGACAACGGCAACGGTTAGCTGTATTTGACAATTTTCGACCGCATTTTAGCGGTTTTCAGCTGTACTGACCCAGATAAGCATAATTCAATGGGATAAGGAAAGTCGGGTGATGTTCACACGAGATTTTTTCATTCCACTTTCCTATATTCAATTCCATTTGCAGAATATCTTGAAGTTCTGGCTGGACCACGGAGTGGACGGGTTCCGGTTCGATTCCGTCCCTTTCCTAGTAGAAGACGACGCATTACTGGACGAACCGCTTAGTGGCAATCCGGACTTCGAACCCACGGACCACGACTATCTGAGCCACAACTACACCATGGACCAACCGGGGACCTACGAGGTGATTTACAGGATTCGAAAACTGTTCGACTCGTACAAGTATGTGGATGGACAAACCAGGTATGTTGAGTGTTTTGGCTGTTTTGTGTGGTCTGTGTCGTAACATGTCCATCCCGTTGTATGTACATTGTACACGTATATGTATGTGGATGGACAGACCAGGTATGTTGAGGGTTTAGTCATTTTGACCAGTGTGGTCTGTGTCGTAAAATACCCATTTCGTAGTATGTCATTCATCCGATGGATGAGGAGAGATAATACTTCCCATTTACATATTGGGTCAGCAACTCAAGACGAAAACATCCGCAGTTTTTTTCAAGAGGTTTGATAGAGGGAACTGTAGCTGTTAAGGTCTTATCGCCCCGAAAGCGATGAAGGAAGACAGGATAGGATAAAGCCAGCCGTTCCGAGAACGAGCCTTATCTGTTTAGGATAGAGTAGTATGCCTCTCATTTACCATTTATTGGCCCACCTGTACCATACGCCACATAAGTCTGAACTGGACGAACTTTTTCAAGATCCAATTTTATCAAAAGAAAGGGATCAAAGACCGCTATCGAACCAGTGCTATTCGAAAAGTGTAGTAATAAAAACAAAAATTAGAAAAATAAATGTGGGCAGGTGGGCCAATAAATGGTACACTTGCCCTATTTAAAAGAGGGGCGATAGGTATATACCATGGGAAACGTGGCTTCAGTGATCCATTGTGAACTATTGTGTCCAACGTGTTATCGGGCTAGAAGAATTTTGTCATCTCCACTAAGTTTGTTTTGGAGGAGAGATCTCAAACACCATTTAATTGCCCTTTGTTTCAGCGTCTACTCATCCTGCCTGTCCTGCTCCTGGTGGCAAATTTAGGAAACATTACCGGTCGACGACTGCCCCCTCTGGATTGGTGGCAGACGGACATCATCTATCAGATCTACCCAAGGTCATTCAAGGACATCAACGGTGATGGTGTAGGGGATTTGAAAGGTAAGATTGTAAATGTAAATGCAGTTTCTTTGTGTTATTATGTCACAACTTTGGTGCTCACTGCAGCATTGTAGGATTTTCCCCAATATCTCAATAATCCTAAAATCCAATGTTTACCTACCACATCCCGGTGTATGGCAGATATAAAATTAAGATATCTTTTTTTTATTCTGCCATCACCATTTGGATACAGGTGAAGCCGCCGATACAACAAGAACAACAACAACAACAACAACAACAACGACTCTTATCCCTCCGGTTTTATTTAATTCCATTGTCTTTTATTCGATTATATCGATATAATACTTTTCATCGACATCGGGACAACGGCAACGGTTAGCTGTATTTGACAATTTTCGACCGCTTTTTAGCGGTTTTCAGCTGTACTGACCCAGATAAGCATAATTCAATGGGATAAGGAAAGTCGGGTGATGTTCACACCAGATTTTTTCATTCCACTTTCCTATATTCAATTCCATTTGCAGAATATCTTGAAGTTCTGGCTGGACCACGGAGTGGACGGGTTCCGGTTCGATTCCGTCCCTTTCCTAGTAGAAGACGACGCATTACTGGACGAACCGCTTAGTGGCAATCCGGACTTCGAACCCACGGACCACGACTATCTGAGCCACAACTACACCATGGACCAACCGGGGACCTACGAGGTGATTTACAGGATTCGAAAACTGTTCGACTCGTACAAGTATGTGGATGGACAAACCAGGTATGTTGAGTGTTTTGGCTGTTTTGTGTGGTCTGTGTCGTAACATGTCCATCCCGTTGTATGTACATTGTACACGTATGTGGATGGACAGACCAGGTATGTTGAGTGTTTAGTCGTTTAGACCAGTGTGGTCTGTGTCGTAACATATCCATTTCGTAGTATGTCATTCATCCGATGGATGAGGAGAGATAATACTTCCCATTTACATATTGGGTCAACAACTCAAGACGAAAACATCCGAAGTTTTTTCAAGAGGTTTGATAGAGGGAACTGTAGCTGTTAAGGTCTTATCGCCCCGAAAGCGAAGAAGGAAGACAGGATAGGAGAAAGCCAACCGTTCCGAGAACGAGCCTTATCTGTTTAGGATAGAGTAGTATGCCTCTCATTAGATGGGTAAGAGGAAACACAATGCTTCCCATTCTGGTGCTGGGTCAACACGAGAACACCAGAAAGTAACCCGTTGAAATATTTGCAATCGAAAAACGAGTACAATTTTTGTCGACTCTGGGATTCGAACACGAGACCTTCTCCTTCAACTTAACGAAATCAGGTCTTTTAAGTAGGTAGTCCGTAGGTATTCCATACCTCGGCTGGGATTGAACCCACGCCCTCCTGTTTACCAGTCGAGCGCCTTGACCACTACACCACCAAGGCAGGTTTGACCACTACATAAAGTCATTTCTTCCTCGAAATTCCGGGGAGGAAGTGAGAACTTGAACACTGAGAAGGAGAAGTTGTTTAGAAGTTCTGCGGTCTTGCTGAAATTGACTCCTGGGAATCCTGGGATCTTAAGGTAGAAACACACTTCTGCCACGTCACGTGAGATCACGTGAAGCGTCACGTGAAGCTCATAGGGAGTCGAGTAATCAAACCTTTACGATCTTTCAGGGATCATCTCCAAGTTGGACTACCTGCATGACCTTGGCGTGAACGTCATCTGGCTGTCACC
Source organism: Diaphorina citri (assembly GCF_000475195.1). Taxonomy (NCBI): domain Eukaryota; kingdom Metazoa; phylum Arthropoda; class Insecta; order Hemiptera; family Psyllidae; genus Diaphorina; species Diaphorina citri. Next base: position 44,450 of record NW_007377453.1, on the reverse strand, counting down.
CATCTTCAAATCACCCATGGTGGACTTTGGCTACGACATATCGGATTTCCGGGACATCGAACCCATTTTTGGTACCATCACGGATTTCAAGAACCTGCTGTCCGAAGTCAAAAACTTGGGTGAGTTAATTAAAGGCTAGGGTGTTTGAGAGCCGTCGGAGTTAGTATGAGTCTTTCTTGTCCCTGTATATATTCCCTGAATCAGAACACTGAACTTTATGTCAAGCGTCCCCTCCTCATGAAAGGGTTTCGTCTAAACCCCATTCAGGTGCTGGGTCAACACGAGAACACCAGAAAGTAACCCGTTGAAATATTTGCAATCGAAAAACGAGTGCAAATTTTGTCGACCCTCCCATGCATGGGTCAATTTTACCTAACCAGTCTATTTTCCGTCCGCAGGATCTTCATCACAGAGTGTTACAGCAACACGGTGGACAATCTGATGCGGTACTACGGCAATTCTACCGTGAGGGGCGCCCATTTTCCGTTCAACTTCCTCCCCATTACCCATCTGAACCGCCAGTCTACCGCCGTCGACTTTCAGGACATCATCATGACCTGGCAGAACAACCTGCCGGCTAATATGTGGGGGAACTGGGTGGTGAGTATGAAGAGGAGTAACAAAGATCAATTTAAAATAAATAAATAAATTCACATTTTTTTTTTTTTCCAAATACGTATTCCGCAAATGTAATAGAAAGTCGTGTGATGTTCACACCAGATGTTTATTCTTACCTATCGACCTATCATAATATATTGTCCTTTTCACATTCAGATCGGGAATCACGATCAAAAGCGCGCCGCCACGCGGTTCGACCCGGAACTAATAGACGGCCTTCACATGATCTCCCTACTCCTTCCCGGGACCACAATCACCTATAACGGTGATGAGTTGGGTATGGAAGATTCGTTCACACGATGGGACCAAACGGTAGACCCTCAGGCCTTGGGCGTCGGTCCGAAACGGTACACCCAGTTCACACGGGACGGCTGCCGCTCGCCGTTCCAGTGGGACGGGACGATCAATGCAGGTAGGTGTGAAGTGGGCCTTTTCACGTCCTGTTTATTTTGGGCGCAAGACTATCAACTTTTTTGACCGATTTTAACCGATAATTCAGTAAACTTCTTCAGTAAGTTTCGAACTTCTTCAGAAAACGAGGCACCAGTCTAGTTAGCTTGGAGGGTAGCACCGCTGCCTTGTAAGCGCTAGGCCGCGGGTTCGATTCCCGCCCGGTGCGGATTTTATCCTGAACGGATAATTTTAGTTCTCGGAATAGCTAGTTTTCTCAAATCCGGTTTTCCTTATCTCTTCGATTTCGGGACGATAAGATCCTAGCAGTTACTGTTCCCTCTATCAAACCTCTTGGAAAAAATAACACTCTTCTCTTTTCCATATTTTCTACCTATGTCTATCAATCCTGTCCTCACCAACCTTGGTCATCTTGTTTCAGGTTTCACCAGTGGCCTGTATGCATGGCTTCCGGTCAATCCGAACTACTACCGCAATAATCTGGCCCTCCAGAAGCAGAATAATCGCAGTCACTACTACGTGTACAAATCGCTGGCTATGCTCAAGAAATCGGCCACCATACAGAGAGGCGATCTGGAGGTGTTTACGCTGTCCGAATGGGTTCTGGGATTCGTCAGGTAGGATTTTCTAGATCAGGGATCTCCAACCGATCGATCGCGAGTTACCGGTAGCTGGCGATTTGGTCAAGATCGGTGCAACCTTTAGACGTATTTTGACCGGTTTTTGATATAATTTATTGATATCTGGGGAAAATTATGAGTTAGACTGTTAGAGACTTGAAATTTGCTATGTAGTTCACAAATGTGACACTAAACTTTTGGTTAAGATAGGTGCTGCGGTTTGTGGTATTTTGAAAGTTTTCGACCACTTTTTGGCAGTTTTCATCTGAACTGACTAAACGGTTAGAGATATTTGAATTTGAATAAGATTTCTTTATTTTTGAATATTTAGGTACAAATAAAGCATCTCCTAGGCTGATTTCAACCTCTGAGGAGATGGTTCTCCTTCCTCTTCATTGGTTGCTCATATATAACATAGGTAGGTACTGATTAATATTGATTTTGATATTGTAAAAGTTACGGTAGAAGAACGCCCAAATAAGCATACTTCAATAGTTTTTACTTTCTATTACTACAGTATAGCGGAGCTATACTAGTAATGAAAGTATTGCAATCGGTCCAAATTTTCAAAATCGGGAAATGTGTGGAAATATCCGTTTTGTTTTTTTTTTTTTCAGGAGTTTTGGTGATCACCCTACCTATGCAGTGGTGATAAACCTAGGGTCGGAACTAGAGTGGGGGGATTTGGAGTCCAAGAGAGAAACTCTGCCCCCTGAGATGATTGTGTATGCGGCCAGCAAGAACTCCGAAGTCGGGCCTGGGTAAGTGTGTGAACCTTTGAGGGCCTTGGTTCCTACTCATTATCAGGTAGCAGAGCCGTATCCAGGATTTTGTCGAGGGAGGGGGGGCCGAAAGTTCAAACAGTGATGTACTGCGGGGGATGGTCCAAATTTTCAGAATCTGGCCTACAGCAAGGGAGAAATATCAAACTCGAGAAATACGGCCCTAGTGGAAACCTTTGAAGATGTGTCCACACATAATCTGGATGGACCAGCTGGGCAGTCACGTGCTGTTTTCCCAACCCCACTTAGGAGGCAGATAGCTTGTCTCCCAATGGAGGGCAAAGACCGTCACTAAAAAAAAAAAAAAAACTGGAATTTCTTCTTCTTATTATTCTTTTCTATTTTTCCTTTCCCTGTTTCTTTCTTTTCTAATTCTGTTCGCTTTGCCTCATTTTTTTTTCTTTTTCCAGAGAAAAAGTGCGAACCAACAAGATCTTGCTCCGACCCAAACAAGCCCTCGTGTTGACCACCCTAGGTCTGAACCTGGACGTAGGAAGTCCCAGAGAGATCAGGTCCTACTTTACGCCCGAGCACATTTGAAATGAAGTACCTCTCTATAAAGATGATACCCAATGGGCCATTCATTGACCTCAGAGAGAACCCTTCATAGGCGGTTCTTGCCTAAATTTTTGGGGGGGCTTGATTTTGAAGGACATCTTCAAAATTTTGATTTAGCTTTGTGCAAAAAATCTGGTGTGAACATCACACGACTTTCCTTATCCTATTGAATGATGCTTATTTGAGTATTATTTTACCCTAACTTTTACCATATCTCTAACCGTTTAGTCGGTATAGCTGAAAACCGCCAAAAAACGGTCGAAATCCGTCCAAAAGCGGTCAAAATACCGCCAAGCGCAGCACCTATCTTAACTAAACTTTTCTGTTGCATCCTTGTCACATTTGTGAACTACATACCAAATTTCAAGTCTCTAGCTTGTACCGTTCCCAAGATATTGTTAAATTACACCGAAAGCCGCCAAAAAGCGGTAAAATGCCGCCAACGTTGCACCGATCTTGACCAAAAGTTTCGTGTCGCATCCTTGTCACATTTGACAGCTACATACCAAATTTCAAGACGCTAGCTCTTACCGTTCTCGAGATATTTTGTTTACAGACAGACAGACAGACAGACACACAGCTGAAACTTTGGATTTAGGCTCTAGGGACCTCAAAACGTGTTTTGGCACTAAAAACTGACCATCGAAAATTTGACCCGATTACATTACTTTCCTTCCTATAGGATAAAAGTAAAAAATGGTGT